>NC_089580.1:15310957-15610957 GCF_019320115.1 Miscanthus floridulus
ATGCAATCTTCTCGCTGTCAACGATCGGTTGTAGTATATTCCAGCTCGCGAGCCTGGTCGTACTGCATTACACGTCACGAGTATTACAATGGGATGGTGCGGTAGGCGTAGGCAACTGCACGCACACCGCGCCCGTGACTGCGTTAGGTACGTGTAGGCCTCAGAACCCTGTGGCGGTAGCAAAGATTCGGCTTTGATTTCGCCTGGCACAGGCAAGGAGAGGACGCCGCCGCTGGGTCGTTTGAGAAGCGGCATATCGGGTGATAATTACGTCATGGATGGAACGGGGCGTCCAGCGTCCTCTGCTCCTCCTGTCGTGTGCGCCACCACCACTCGCCTCTCTTGACGAGCTGTTGGTACGGCCGGCCATGCTAACGTGGTGCCCGCCTGCGTTGCCGGGGTACGACGCGGCGAGCCCTCAACGGCCAGCGTTGCATTGCTCCTTGCACGTACGCACGTCGCGCCGTCGCGGTCCAGGAAAGCAGAAGCAGATGCTGGTTTAATTAGTGTGGCCGGCCAGCCGGCAGCTCAATCCATATCGTGTCGTCGCGCTGTAATGTACTGGCCTCCTGTGAGCGATAACATAACCTGCCAGATTTGAAATTCAAATTTGTCGCCACGACTTACGTCACGGCTCCGATGCCGTCACCGCCATGCTGGCACAACGAACCATAAAAAGCAACGACCCCCGCCTCGCCGTCTTCCCCAGTCCCAGGCTCCCCCAGCTCCCGCCTTCCGCCAGCCTCCAGACAAACCCCAGCCACCATGGAGGCCTCCGCCCCGTGCCCGCGCGCCCACCACGTCGACCTCCGCTGGCTGCTCTCCGTGGCCGCCGGCGGCCTCGTTGCGCTGCTGCTCCTGCTGGCCACCTCCCCGTCGTTCCGGCTCCCCTCCTCCTCCTCCACCTCCCGCCTCTTCCTCGGCCCCGCGTCCCGCCCCTCGGCGCGCCCGCTGCCCCCGCACTTCGTCGAGCCCGCGCCCCCGGCCGCCGCGTCCCTCCCGCGGTTCGCCTACCTCATCTCCGGCTCGGCCGGGGACGCCGGGATGATGCGGCGCTGCTTGCTGGCGCTCTACCACCCGAGGAACCGCTACGTGCTCCATCTGGACGCGCAGGCGCCCGACGCCGACCGTGCCGACCTCGCCGCCTTCGTCGCCGCGCACCCGGTGCTCGCCGCGGCCGGGAACGTGAAGGTGGTCGAGAAGGCCAACCTCGTCACCTACAGGGGCCCCACCATGGTGACCACCACGCTGCACGCCGCCGCGCTGCTCCTGTGGGGCGACGGCAGGGGCCGCGGCGCCGACTGGGACTGGTTCATCAACCTCTCCGCCTCTGACTACCCGCTCGTCACGCAGGATGGTAAAGGATTATTGGTTTCCGCTTTTCTTGCCCCTCCGAATCTCCGATCGCGCCATGCATGATCAGTGATGATGATCGTGTTGCTGAACCTGTGACGCTTGTGCCTGCCTGCTGCAGATTTGATGCATGTGTTCTCCAAGCTGCCGCGCGATCTTAACTTCATCGATCACACGAGCAACATCTCCTGGAAAGCGTACGTGCTCTGCTCTCGCTTGCATTGCAGCTCTTGCGTTCTCAGTTGATTTTGTTCTTGGCAACTGAGATTATTCACATGATGATATCGTCAGGTTTGCGAGGGCGATGCCGGTGATCATAGACCCGGCGCTGTACATGAAGACAAAGGGCGATCTGTTCTGGATGCCGGAGAGGCGGAGCTTGCCGACGGCATTCAAGCTATTCACTGGTGCGTGCACTGCTCTCTGTCTGTCCACCCGTGACTGTTAACCTGACATTGACAGAAGAATCTCTGGAATTCGTTTTTAGTGCGAGCACGCAACTACCTGTGGCAGTGCCTATTTGTGTCTTTATCTCTGCCTTTTAGTTCCACCTCAATTTTTAAAAAGTTGCTACAGTATCTATCACATCGAATGTTTGCGGCTTGTGCATGGAGCATTAAATGTAGATGAAAAGAAAAACTAATTGCACAGTTTGGTGGAAAATTACGAGACGAACGTTTTGAGCCTAATTAGTCCATGTTTAAACACTATTTGCCATATAAAAATGAACATGCTACCGTAGCCCCAAAATTCAAATTCCTACAACTAAACACAGCCTCTGTATAATAGTTGTTGATTGGTCTCCAAGAGAACTAATCACACCAGTTGGATTGTTTTGAGTTGTCGTCATTGCAAGAGACTGAATTGTCTGAATCATGAAGCGATTACCACAGCTTAGTTGGTTGAGTAGAAGGTGGTTGCAACCCTAGCGTGTTTTCAATGCTGCGCGTTTCGCTTTCGGTGGCAACTCGCTAGAGTCTGTTCTTTTTTTTTTTCGTCTCTTATCTGGGTACAACTGTAGTATCTGCTCATGTACAGACACACACTAACCCTACACACGCACACCACACGTACACAAGCAACCCTACAACTATACTCAGATCACTAGATGGCGTCCTTCTTGAAATCACTGGGTCCATAGACCTGTAGACGATGAGGCGCGTCGCATTTCCTTTATACCTCCACGCGAGAGGCAACAGAATTTATTTGGGGATAGACCCCAGTGAGAGACGCAAGTGCGATTCCTGAGAATCGAACTCGCACCGGCTGCCTGCCCACCGGCACAGCTAGCCACCCGAGCTCTGCTCGGTTCTCGAGTCTGTTTCTTTTGGACAAGAGCCTGGACCCTTTCCTCTGTTCCCGTTATAAAGCAGGGTGGAGTTTGGGACTTTGGGTACAGAATTCTTACTCACCGTGAAATGGTGAAAAAGTTTTGCACACGTAATAACGTGCCTTTCAGTCTTAGTGCACTAACGGTTTTGAGAGGGATGTTTGGTTTTCATGGACTAAAATATTTTGAACTAAAATCTGTACTCTAGTTGGACTAAATAGCCAAACACTTAGACTAAAAGTGGACTAAAATCCTTTAGTCCACAAAACTGGACTAAAATGGATTAAGAGGTGTTGGGGACACTCATGCCTCTTATTTATTGCCTATTTTAGTCCAAGAAACCAAACATCATTTTAGTCCACTTTTAGTTCATGGAGTAAAGTAGACTAAAATTTTTAGTCCATAGACTATACAACCAAACCGGGCCCGAACCTCGGGGGTATACCGGACCTCGCAGACTTTCAGGCCTACATTTGTTTTTTCTTATGTTGCGGTATAGGTTATGTTGAGGGTTTTTTTTTCATGATTCTCCGTCTAATCAGTTTCGGATAAATGGAGGGCACGTTTCTTTTGCTTTTGATATTTTGTTAGCAACTCTGAAATGCGGCCGTTATGCTTCAAACGTCTCCCCTCTTTGATCTCGCGCTCGTCAACTAACTTCGTTTCATGATGCGCTGATAATCACATTTTTTTCGTTTGATGTGCAAAATTAAGTTGGGTCAAGTAAATTTGGGAAAACTTGTGACCTGTTGCTTTATTTTTTACACCATCACTAATTGCTTATAGGGAGACATGGCTTGGCTGGGTTCAATTCGACTGTAGTATCGTTTTGTTTCTTTCGGGCACGACTCCATTGACCTAAAAAAGAAGAAGAAGAAGATTGCACTTATATAAATGGGATGATATTCTCTAACAACAGAATAGAAACATTCAGGAAGACTTTAAAAAAAGGAACAGCAGAATAGCAGGGCGGCCACTACTTATCCGCAACCAACATGACAAAATCAACAAAGATAAAAAGAGTTCGAAAGCTAAAAGATAAGAATGAAGTTGCATGCTAAACAGCTGAACAACAATCATCGTGCTTGCAGGTTCGGCGTGGATGGTGCTGTCCCGGCCGTTCGTGGAGTACCTGATCTGGGGGTGGGACAACCTCCCGCGCACGGCGCTCATGTACTACGCCAACTTCATCTCCTCCCCGGAGGGCTACTTCCACACGGTGGCGTGCAACGCGGGCGGGTTCCGCAACACCACGGTGAACAGCGACCTGCACTTCATCTCCTGGGACAACCCGCCGATGCAGCACCCGCACTACCTCACCGCCGACGACTGGGACCGGATGCTCGCCAGCGACGCGCCCTTCGCGCGCAAGTTCCTCAGGGACGACCCCGTGCTGGACCGGATCGACGCCGACATCCTCGGGCGGCGGGGACCCGGCATGGTCGCGCCGGGAGGCTGGTGCCAGGCAGCTGCAGCCGGCGGCGGGCAGAACAGTAACGGGACCGACGACGATCCGTGCGCGGCCGTCGGGAACGCGGCGTTCCTGCGGCCCGGCCCGGGCGCCCAGCGGCTGCAGAGCCTCGTCACGTCGCTGCTGTCGGAGGAGAATTTCCGGACCAGGCAGTGCGTAGTAGAAGACGACAACTGAGCTGGGCTGGGCCGCTGGGCACGAGCTGCTACTGCCGGCGGTTCAGTTCAGCATTAGTGTGCCGGGCCTGACGCAATGTGCTTTGTTAATGTGATGTTAACTTAAGGCAACGGCATGGAGGTGATATATACCGTACCTAAAAGATGTATGGTGGTAGGTACATGATGCTATGTGCCGAGGTCCTCTGCGGTACACCCGATACATGCTACATGCATGCATGTATGTACAGGTATGTACGACAGTACGAGTACGGATCGAAAATCACCCCCAGATATATACATTCCTTTTTTGGAAAGCCTCGTGCAAGAAAATTGCCGGGCATGTATGAACTAACAGAGAAGAAGATATATATACATCATATATATATATATATATATATATATATATATATATATATATATATATATATATATATATATATATATATATATATATATACATTGTACAGTCAGTAGAGCAGGCGACGGTCAACGGCAATCTATCGGCAGAACGGCGACCATCGGCAATTTGGCGTCCGCGGCCGGACAAGGTTCCTGCGCGCGGTTCGGCAACGTCGGCGTGTCCTGCCTGTCCCGGCACGGGATTGTCCCTGCATGGACAGGGCGCATCTAACGAGTCACCATGTCGTGTTCGTTCCCTGAAGCCGTTGCCGTTTGCGTGCACACTTTTTCCCCCGTTGGATCATTTCAGTCATAGAACTGTGTTTTTTCTCATAATATTTTAGCATAAATATTAGCATAAGTCAAATTTCAGCATAAACGAATATTTTAGCATAAATATTAGCATAAGTCAAATTTCAGCCTAAACGAACAGGTATATATATATATATATATATATATATATATATATATAGAACAACTACTCTATAGCTGGCTACAAAATAACCTATTCTGTAGCCACCTTGAGTTACTATAATTACTATGTTAATTTATGAGATTATAGTAACTTCTTACTAAGTGGTTTACTATAACGTTATGGTAAATATCCCTATGTGTTATAGTAACCCAACTATAGTAAATATATATTGACATTATCGTAAATTAGTATATAAAATTATGGTATATATATATATATATATATATATATATATATATATATATATATATATATATATATATATATATATATATATATATATATATATATATATATATATATATGCATGCATGCTTGCGTTGCACTTGCACCTAGCGCGGCCCAGTTTGAGGTTCGGCAATAATATGAAACCAAGCCTGCTTGTGGCCCAAATTAAAGTTAGCTGGACTGCTGCATCGTCGATAAACGGGGGTGGCATCCAACGCCAACGGAATTCCTCCAAGTGGCACTGCCACGTAACTAGTAGACCTAGTTCCTCTAAAAAAAAAGTAGGCCTACTAGTTTTTGTATAAATAAAAAGAAATTTTATTTCGGTCTCTTTGTGAGTTTTACACACGACCAAACTTTTATTATAGTTTCAGCCCTTGTCTGCCTAAGAAGCTCTTAAAAAGCTAAACCACAAAGGAAAACACAAAAGTACTAAGCCTTCTATAAAAAAAAAACCGTGTCAGACCCTCATTTTGAGAATCTCAGTGCATCTGTATTTGCCAGGGATGAAAACGGTACGGATATTTTCCGACCGTATTCGAAACCGAATCCGTTTAGAGGGGTTGAGATCTGTCCGTATCCGAGTTTGGATATCCAACATCCGATACCATATCCGTATCCGAATACTCAAATCGCATATTTATGATGTCGATATGTAATTGTATCCTATCCGACATAGTTGACACTATCCGTATTCGAATCCGAATCCGGACAGAAATATGAAAACAAATATAATATCGGTGATATCCGTCCGTATCCGATCCGTTTTCATCCCTAGTATTTGCGCTAGGATCAAGTACAAATACGCACAGGAAAAGAATAGATATTGTGAATAGACTTCAGGTAAAATTTTGAGCTCATACGAGTTAGAGACGTGTTTCTGCGTCTAGTGACGGTATGAAGTTTGATTCCGATACATATTGGAACAAATGACGCGATAGTTACATAAATCATCAAACCACAAGTTGTTCAGGTGACCACGCAACAAGATGTAAGTTCCGTTACAATGGGCGAGCATATTTGCTAGCAACAATCTTAAAAGCCCAAGGCGTTATATTCTCGAAAATGTAGGGTCAGCACTGCAAGGGACATGGCTAAATACCTACAGCCTGTTCGGTTGGCTGGTTCGTATCGTTGCTGGTTCGTGAAGAAGTACTGCTAGCTGATTTATGTGAGAGAAAAATACTGTTCCGATTGAAAATTTACGATCGTTTACGATAAGCCACGGCGAACAGGCTGCTAATTCCCAATTTCCCATGCATGCAGCTGAAAGCCTGAAACTGAACCCGTAATAGTTTTCCTTGTAGCAAATCAGGTAGCAGCAGGCTTTGTTTGTCACTCCGGCTAGGGCGCCGGCCATCGGTGAGTGCACCGACGATTCGCAGTGGTCTCGATTCTCGATCAGTATAGTCCTCTCCTCCCCCACTCATCAGCTTCCATATGACCATATCCTTTCCTTGGGATAGACCGCGCGCGATCAGCACGGAATCCTCAAAATGCGTGACTCGATAGCAGTAGCGGCAGCAAAAGATAAAGCAAAACTAGCTAGATTAAAGACATGAGATGCTGCCTGTGTGCGAAAGTGGCCAAAGCAAGGTAACGCCAATGCCGATGCCGTCGAACAAAAGACGCCGACGCCGACGCCGACGCCGACGCCGGAGCCAGTGGGCGCAGTGGCCACTATGCCCAAGAACCAAGGCGGCCGGCGTTTTGGATCGACAAGAACTCTGCCAGAAACGTTTCTGCTGGTTCCGTAGGTGCCCAATGAACAGCTAGCTACAGTCCCTTACTTGATTGGTGACTACTGACTACCGACTTGTACATGCATGCGTGAGGTGATGTGGTCATGTCATGTGGATGGGGTTTGTTGCCTCTTTCAGCCCTTTCAAAGCAACACACACACACCCAGTCGTTTAAAGTGACGATCATCGGGAACAAGGAAAGCCAAACCGCATGCTAAATAAAATTAAATTTATATGTGCCAAGAATTCATACTCTTTGTTCATCAATATTCGAGCATTGTGTGAGCTTTACTCTCGTACCCTCTATGTGAGTGCTTGGAGTTGGACTAGTGCTCCTTTTAACACCGTTAACACCCCCCTCCCAAAGAAGAAAAGGAAAAGAGAGAAGAACATCAAAAACCTCATCGAGAGATATCAGAAGATGATCCAGATCGACCACTTTGGCCAAAGTGAAGACCGGCCACCGTACCATCCTGTACGCGTATGGTCTTGCGATCTCGGTCTCCCAGCTCCTTTTTTACCCTCTAATACATGCATACATATATAAGTGTCTTCACTCGGGTCGTCGTCGTCGAGACGTCGACCATCATGAGCACCACCACCATGGCTAGCTAGCAGCTCATCAGCGCATCAGCTAGCTCGCATCAATGTGCTTGCTCGCTCTTTGGCCTCTGTATAGTACCCTGCATCGTCGTCACCCTACACTCTCTTCGACGGTGCTTCTCCCCATCTGGCTCTCCTGAAAATAAAGCATCAAGCGAATGATGGTTTGGTTAATTAGGGCGCATGCACATCACAGGGAGAGGCAAAAAATTGGCACCGGTGAATAATCGAGCGAGGTCAGTGTTCGATGGGCCCCATATGCATGCATGCATGTGATTGCCAAGATATACTATGCTACATTGCATGATCGATCTGTAGTAGTTACTCGTTGTGGAATCATTTGTTGTTTCTTTCATGCTATCTATCACTTGCCTGTTTCTGTCAGTTGCCTATACATTTGCCTGGCCTCGGCGAGCGCAAACATCGAGGCGTATCTCTCTATGCTTGTAAGCTCTCTTTTTTAAAAGAAAAAGATTATAAGCTCTTCTTTTCAGAGGCTACTACTACTGCTATGTTTGTGATGACGCCATTTCTTTGGTCCCCACGTTTTCTGATGATAAACGTAACTGCCAGAGCAGGTTCATCTTGCAAACACAAACCTTTGGAATGTATTTGCAAGATGAAGCTCTTAGACACGATGACCGTATTAGTCAGATTTGGTTCTGACAGTCAGAACCAAATGGAGGCAATATATGGCTGTCATGATCAGTCATGACTTGATTTGCTAGCTGCGACAAGACGGTATGCCGTGGCTGCGGCTGTGAGCCGGCCTGTGACTTGTAAAAACGCATGCATTCTTTACTACAAGCAAGCTCTGTTCAGAGGTTTAATTTGCAGTACTAAATGCAATTAGAAGCATATATATAGGTGCAACAATGATTATATATGTTCTAGTACACTATATAAGGCACTACTTATATTAAACGAGATCAGTACCTGTTATGAATAGGATCAGGTCCGTTGGGCACCTTCCTCTTGCTGTCCGCTGCCGCTGCCGCCGGCGGCGTCCTAACTACACCAGCAATAGTCGGCGTTGTTGCGACAACTGGGCTAGCAGGAGGAGCAGCGGCGCCGCCGCCAACAGTCCCTGCAGCAGGCCTGGTGCCGTTCGCCATTGCCGCCGACAAGAGCGCCACACAGATGAGCAAGGCCACCCTGCCCATGCTAGCTGTTGCTGCTGCTTCTGTTCAGGTGATCACTGATCAGTGATCACACACTACCTTCTACTGTATAAACTAACTACCTAGTCACTTGCAAAGCTTTCTCTCTTGCAAATTGCAAGTTGTGATCACCTGCAACTAACTGCTATCTCTCCCTGTCGATGCTGACGAGATGGCAACGGCCGGTGTTAATGGGAGATCTATGCAAAGGCTGATCGATGCAGAGAGAATATACGAAAGGGATATGGTTCTTGGGAACAAGCAGGATATGCAAGCAAGCGGCAGAGGCGAGTGACGACTGACTGACAGGCCGTAGTGCTGAAGGAAGAGTGTGTGTGTGTTGTGTATGATCCTAGCTATCTGCAACTAACTCCCTCATGACGATGTTATATATATGTACATTCTGCTGCTAGCTTTGGAGTTCGATCCAATGATGCCGATTGATGCTATGTGGTGGAGGCAGATGTGTGGCGAGGGCACATTGCTGTCTGTCGAGTGGCTTTGGCTTCTCGCTCCTTTGTTGGTTCGCTCAAAAAGTACAAATCAGGAACACCAATGTCTAGTCATGATCAGCCCATGAAATGGAACACAGGCGCAGAGAGCAGAGCAGAGTGTGACAACCGAGGAGGACAGGGAAGTTCCAAAAGAGCAGTAGTACTGCATTGCCAGCAACAGCAAAGGCAAGCGATCGATCCAGGAGTGGTATTCATCTTGTCTGCAGGGGCCTACACTGTCTGAGGCTCCAGTTAATTAAATATCCATCGGAGGTTATATATATATTCAAGAGCACACCCTCGTTGATTTGGTTCTGGTCCCTTGATGTTGAATATATTCTCACTTTTTTGCATCTCGCTTTGGATCAAATTGTAGACTGTGCATGCAGTAATGGACGACGTGAACACAGTCACTCTCTTACACCCCGAGATCAGTACAAGGAGGAGATCGATCGGAAGTGCACAGGCAGTACATACGCGGCGGCGATGATTCGATTGTGTCTTTGGCCTTTTTCCTTTTGCCCTTTGGAACGGAACGGAATGGAATGGGATATGCTTGTTAATCGCGTGGCCCCGGAGGCCAGAAGCCAAAGAGACCATCGTCTTGTTCGTTTGGCATATAAGCCATATTTTTTTTTAGCTAACGAACAATAGTTTTCTCTCACAACAAATCAGTCAATGATACTTTCAGTTATGGCTTATCTGTCAAGCGAACCGGGCAACATGTCATGTGAGGTGAGGTCCCTTCCCTTCCGGTACGGTCTCCGGTCCTGCTCCTGCATGAAACAAAGCTGGATTCGGCCCCGGGCCTACGACGGTGCTCTCCTCCGTTCCCAAACCGGACGCGATCGGTCGCTATCTCCCTGGTGGCTGCTGCCGCGGCTCTGCTCTGCCCTGCCCGGCTGCCCGCGACCGAGAGTCCAAACACTCTCGGAAACCAGGTATGTGTTCACAGGGACGCGTCGCTATCCCCTGGCTCTGGGTGGATGGTGAGGAGTGAGGAGTGAGGACTGAGGAGGCGCAGCTAGCCGGACAGGAAGGCAAAGGCCAGTGGCTCGTCGTAGGATCGCCAGCCGACGCGCTGGCTTGGCCTTGTTGGCCCTTACTCTTTCTTTTTCCGGCTTTTGAGATGGCCTGCCGCTGCCAGCGTATCCCCGCTGCCGCATGCAGAGACATGACGGAGGAATGTTTGGGCCGGGGCCCGGGGGATCGATAGCCTCTTTTGACCGCCCGGTCCCTCGCCCTCCGACCCTTGGACCGTGGAGAGCTTTACGTTGCCATTTGCCAAGGCCGCTGCTGCCCGCAGGGGCAGGCCACCAACGGCCAACGGCCAACGCGGGTGCCGTGGTGTGCTGCCGTGCCGTGCTGCAATGAGTGGAGCCACGCGAGCGCTAGCGGCTGCCCATTGCTTGGAGACTTGGAGAGGCCGGTGTCTCGTATGCTTAGAAGGGACGCGACCCCGATGGCGACTAATCCGATCCACTGTTTCTTTGGCTAGCAATCAGCTCGCCTGCCTGGCTCAGCAGTTCAGCTAGCCATGAGCTTGTCAGTGACAGTTGCTCTCGCCAAGGTCGTTTTTATATCCATACTAGGAAAGCAAGACGATCCCTGCTTCGTTCTCTAATCAACACGTACACCACACCTTGTCACCTTGAGATGTTACGTACCGTGGACTTTCGAGAGTGTTCAAGTATCAGAACATATTGTTAAGTACTCCTCCAGGTTGGTAATAGAAGTCGTTTTGGACAGCGACACGGTCTCTAAAGCATAACTTTAACTTCTTATTTTTATAAAAATATTTTTATTGAAAAGTGATACATATATGTATATTTTTATGAAAATACACATAAATCTATTCATATGGTTTTCATATTTCCAAACTCAACAACTTAAAATTTATTCATGATTTATATTCCCAATGTTTGACCCAAATCTTATCCAAAAACGACTTCTTTTACCAACCTGGAGGGAGTACATATTTAATTCTACCATTTAGTTGTCAAGAAAATATTAATATGACCCCGATTAATGTTGACCATATTATATTTGGTCCCCTCTATAAAATGGTCCAAGCTCCGCCACTGGCTTCAATCAACGAGATCCATGAGCTTTCTTCCTGTTCCTGGGTTTAGTCTCGACTGGAGTTCATCAATGCACTGATGGCTTCACACAGCAAAGATTTGAAGCTGGTGCTGGTCGCCGCGGCGAAACGATTAGGAACGTTTTCAGTAGGAAAAACACGCCCAACTTCTATTACCAACCATGGTATGCTCTTTAGTCAACCATTGTTTTCTCACTTGAACATTATATATCCATGGTCTAACAAGATTATTGTTATGCCCAGATACTTACTATTACAAAAACGATTTCAAGAGACTCCACACTTTTTTTCCAAAGGCGGATGGTCTTCCTAGCCATCTCTAGAAATACCCTTTATTTCTAGAGGAGTTCGGAAAGACCAACTGCCTCTGGAAATATGAAATAGAGATATTTCTGGAGGCGGCTGGAAACTCTACATGCTTCTTGAAATCGATTTCAGAAAATGGCTGGCAATGTGGTCTGCCTCTAAAAATAGGTATAGCACTAAATAATTCATAACCTTTTCATTTAAAATTATTTAAGTGCATTTTAAATTCTAAAATTCTAAAATTTATTTTCTAACAGATGTCCTCGAATACATAAACGATGCAACTAAAATATTTAGAGCTTGTGAATAAAATCTCTAAAGGTTCCAAAATTGGAATTAGCTATCTAAAAGTAGAAACAATATTGAGAAAGATATGGAAAATTCCTAAAACACCCTAATTAATGTCTAAACATGTTTTAAACTTTCCATAATAAAAATATATAAGATGCAAAGCAACACGAATGCAACGTTTAGACGCATTCAGGTTGATTGCATCTGGTGTTTTCTTGGTGGGTGGGGGTTTGAAAATGCAATTAGACATTGATTAGAATGATTTAGAAATTCCCTAGATTTTCCTAGACACCTTCCTATTTTCCTATTAGTAAATCTATTTTTTTGCAAGCTTTTAAATATATTTTCATGAGCTCTAAATATTTAGTTGGGTTTATTGTGTCCCAATCTATTACTAGGTTTTTTTCTCAAAATTTGGAGGAGCTCGAAGATTTTTTTTTGTTAAAAAACCCCTTATCATGCATTTATTGGATTTGTTTTTTTATCTAAAATCGATGAAACCATCCTGAAAACCACTTCAAACCGGGTAGGTAGGTGAGGTATGAAACCATCCAGTTTTTGAGTTTAAGTTGAAAAAAAAAACTGAACGTCAATAGCTCGGATAGTTTTTTTTTTTTTTTGAGAATCGCTCGGAAAGTTAAAATGGACTTTTTTCTCTCAGGAAAATCACACACTTCGGTGCTTCGCCAAATCACCTTCTAATGGGCCATGGTCTCTCAATGGTGTGCAAGGTGAGCCCACAGTCTGTCTGATTTTCTGATGGTGGGCTAGTTGTGGGCTTATGGCGGCGCTGGCTGTTGACCTGCCCCGGCCCATGGAGACATGCAATTGGCACCCCGCACCCCGTACCGACTACACAAGTTCAAAACTTCAAATCCCTTGTCGGACTCCCAACTCCCACTCGAACTCGACTTGCATTCTATTCGCCTCCTTGCACTCCTCCATATAAACACGGTCTAGACCCAGCATTCTATCGCCCCGCCATAGCTTCCTTTCTCCCAAACCAATCTCCTCGATCCCTCCGATCCCACACCAGCACACCACCTCCATCGATCCGATCCCGGCCCCCATGGCGCCAGAAGCAGCTTCCCGGCGAGGCGACGACACGCACATGAAGCTGCTGTGCAGCCACGGCGGCCGCTTCCAGCCCTGTGGCCCCGACGGCAAGCCCCGGTACCTCGGCGGCGAGACGCGCGCCCTCGCCGTGCCGCGCGCGGTGTCCTTCCGAGACCTGGCAGCGCGGCTGGCGGAGATGGCCGGCGGAGGCTCGGCGGCGGAGGTGCGCGCCATCAGCATCAGGCACCGCCTCGCGGACGAGGGCCTCGAGGACATCATCGTGACGGTCACCTGCGACGAGGAGGTCGCGCACATGCGCGACGAGTACGACCGCCTGAGCGCCACGCGGCCGGCCGCGAGGTTCCGTGTCTTCGTCACCACCACCGCATCCTCCTCCGCCGGTCCAAAGAGAGCGACGGCGGCCGGGCTCCCACCCCTGCCGCCGCCGTTGTCGATGCGGCGCGTGCAGAGCGAGCAGGCGGTCGCCGTGCGAGCACAGCACCAGCACCGGCCGGCGCGGCGCGTCCACAGCGCGCAGGAGCTCGCGGGAGGAGTCCACATGCAGCCGTCCTTCCAATACCACCATCGCCACCAGCACTGCTGCTGCTGCGGCTCAAGCCAGCGCCGTGACCGGTACACGCCCGCGCCACCGCCTGCATGCGCGTCCGACGTACGCACTGCCCTACATGTCCAAGAAGGTAGCCGCCGCTCCTCTTTCGGTGTCCGCGGCGGAGGCGGCAGGGCGGGTGGCGGCAGTTTCCACCGAAGGAGCAGCCGCCAGGGAGAAGGCGACGAGCAGAGACGTCGAGACGGCCGTGCAGAATAGAAGAGCGATCTGGGAGCTGGAGTGAGGCGTGCCAGGATTAGGGCTTAGATGTTGGTGATCTACTGATCCTGTTGAGTTATCACCGTTGGCTACATAATACATATACAAGCTGTAAAAATCTTTAATCTTCGTGATTGTTTGTAACACCCTCTCTGTTTTTTCGTCCAAGATTTAGTTGGGACGATTAGCTGTTTACTGTATTTGGCAGCCACGGCTTCCCCACTGCAACAGATATAAACAGAAAGATTAATTATCCCGTGCCTCTTGTTGATTACTGTATGTTACAATTGCATCAAATTCCTTTCAAGAAATAGATTCGCATTAGTTCCTTGTTGATAGTGTTCGCGCGAGTTCATTAAGCAACCAGATTGAACTAATAATTGGGTTTCGTCACGCTTAATCAAACTGAATATAAGAAGGGGAAGCTACTATACGACAATTTGCAGGGTTTCAGGCATGTTTACTGCATACTACACAGATTCTAAGCGAAGCTATGGTTTTGACTTTTGACTGATGCTACATAAACCAGGCAATGTGTGTTAGATTTCATTTTAGTCATGTTCATCAGATCGGGATACATAGTAGTAGAATAGGTGTTCGGGTTTCACAGAGAGACAGAGAGAAAAGGGGTGATAGGTTGCAAACCATCAAATGCCGTAGTTGTCGAAGCTCCGGCCGGGGTTTCGCTGCCGGCGCGCAGATGGCGTCCGTCAACGAAACCCCGACCGGAGCTTCGACAACTACGGCATTTGATGGTTTGCAACCTATCACCCCTTTTCTCTCTGTCTCTCTGTGAAACCCGAACACCTATTCTACTACTATGTATCCCGATCTGATGAACATGACTAAAATGAAATCTAACAATGGTATCAGAGCCACGGTTCGACAAGAAATCAGATCGGGGAAGTGAAACCGACCGATCTGATGCGGATCGGGAAAGAAAATAAAAAACCGAACCCTAAGACCTAACCCTAATTCCCCAAATCAAATCTGAAGAAGGGATTGAAGAAGGGAAAAGGGGAGGGTCGGATTCCGAGAACCCTAGACGCAAATCCGAAAGAGAGAAAAGGGGAAGAAGAAAGAAAGAAGGGCCGAACCCTAACCCTAATCCCAGTTTTCCATTCGGATGAACGAAAAGAAAGAAATCAAAAGCAAAGAAAACGAATTGGCAAGAACAAACCCTAACCCTAACCCTAGTTTTTCCCCATTCGGATAAACCCGAAAAGAACAACTCAAAAGAAAGAAAGGGGAAAGTAGGGGTAGGGTTAGGGTGCATCGGATGAACTTTTTCGCCGGCGCGGGAGAAGAAGCCGAGCCGGGGGGCGCGGGCTCGCCGGGCTCAGCCAAGGAAGCGCTGCAGCCAGGCCGCTCGACGGCGGCGTGCTCACCCGTTGGGGAGCACGCGCGCCGGCGAGGGGGCCGGCGACGGCACAAAGGACCACTCGCTCGTCGCTCTCGGTCACTCGGTTGCGCTGCGACTGAGAAAGGAGAAGAGAGAGAGCAGTGAGGCGAAGAGAGAGAGAGACCGAATGAAATGACCTAGGGTTTGCTCGATCGGGCGCGGCGTTGCGGGTTTTATACTCGGCGAAACGTGCGCCTGGCCGTCGGATCGAGACGGACGCTCGAGATGCGCTGGGCCAAGTCGAGGCCCAGGCGGGAGTGCGCTGCCGAGGCGCTTTGCCATCCCAGGCCTAGGTTGCGGCCTGGGTGCGGCCTGGGCGAGCGCGCGGACGCTGGGTCGTCTTGGGCCGCTGCAACGCGCGCTGCTGGCCGGGCCGCGCTGCTGGGCCGAGCCGGTTTTTCAGCGCGTTTTGGGCCGCGCTGGGCTGAAAATGAAAGAAGAAGAAGAAAAATTTTCTTATTATTTTCCAGGAGCAATTTTAAATGCATATTTTGATGAATTTGAATGATTTTGATACAATTTTCTGTGCAAATTTTATCCAACGATATTTTGCTCAGAAAACAATGAATTTTTTAGTGCTTCTGGAAAATAATAATATGAAAAGATTATTAATGTTTCCGCTGTGCATGATAATTATTGTTCTCTTTGATTAAATTTGAACCAACGGGATAATTTAATTTTAAGAGAAATGAATTTCTGATAATTTTGATGCGATTATGATATTGTTATTTTCTAACCAACGTTGTTAATAACAATACTATAATTTTGATCCATTAGAAATTGTGCATTAATTTTACTTCTGCCCAACGGTGATGTAAAATGTTTGTATGGATGAATTATAAGTTTTAATTTGACCAACGTTGAGTTAAAGCATGGAATTTTATGTATAAATGTTTCTTACTTACTCTGGTGTGATTTCATGAGGCAAATGCATTGTGAACATTGCCAACATCCCGACACTCAACGGAACCAATCACCGTGTGTGGCGGGAGAAGTATGAATTGGAACTTGAGTTGGGAGAGGTCGATTTTGCCATCACCTCACCGTGTCCTACTGAGCCAGAGGACCCGGTGAGAGGTGACAATGAATCTAACGCTGATTTCGCTTCTCGAAAGCGTGATCATGCTAAAATAAGAATGAAATATGACCTTGAACATAGGCAATGAACTCTCTCCAACCGCAAGTGCCTGTTGGTAGCCAAAGCCACTATAGAAGAACAGATAAGGGGCTCAATCCCTGAATGTGCTACTGCCAAAGAATATCTTAAGAAAATCAAGAGTCAGTTTACTGGGTCTACCAAGGCCACAGCAAGTTCACTGATTAAGAAGCTTGTGAATGAGAAATTCACTGGTGGTAGCATAAGAGAGCACATTTTGAAGATGAACATTACGGCATCTAAGCTAAAAGAAATGAATTTGAAGGAGGAGGATTTCCTGATTCATTTGATTTTTGCTTCTTTGCCAAAAGAATATGACACCTTTATTATGAATTACAATATGCAGCCTGAAAGATGGGGCATAGAAAGACTCATCTCAATATGTGCTCAAGAAGAGGAGAGGATAAAGTCCTCACAAGGTGAATCTGCTCATTTTGTGAAGGACAACAAAAGAAAGAACTTTAATGGCAAGAATTCTAAACCACAAGGGAAACCTAAGTGGGATAAGACCTCTTCCTCCAGTTCACAGGGAAAGAAACCCCAGGATTCTGAGAATCAGCAGTATGGTGGAGCTGAAAAAGATCAGTGCAAGCACTGCTTCAAGAAGGGACACTACAAGAGGGATTGTCCAGACTTCCTAAAATCTCTGCTAAAGAAAGGTGATGAATTTATTACATTTGTAGATGAATCCCTGTATTTATGTTATGATAAATCCACTTGGTGGGTTGATTCAGGAGCAACTACTTATGTTGCAAATTCTTTACAGGGGTTAAGTGGGACGAGAACCTTGTAAAGAGGAGAAAGAACGATTAAAGTTGCAAATGGAGTGCAAGCCAATGTTGAAGCCATTGGAGTTTTTTCTTTAGAATTGAATAATGGTTTTGTACTTAGACTTAAAGAAGTACTTTATGTTCCCTCTTTGTGTAGAAATTTGATAAGTGTTTTGAAACTTGATGATGATGGAATTGATTGCCATTTTGGTGATGGCAAGTGTAAGATACTGGTTAATAATAAATGTGTTGGTCTTGCCTTCCGACAAGACAAGCTTTATTTATTATCTCTTGCTGAGAATGCGAACAATGTATGTGATGAGAATGTGAATGATTCCCCATCTACGAATGTAACTAAGAAGCGGAAGAGAATTGATATTGTCTCTTCGAAATTATGGCATTATCACTTGGGCCATATTTCAAGGGGGAGAATGGAACGATTGGTTAAGGAATCAATTCTCCCGCACTTAGAATTTTCAGATTTAAAGCAATGTATTGATTGCATTAAAGGAAAGTATGTCAAGAAAATTAAGAAAGATGCCAAACGAAGCACGGGAATTTTAGAAATAATCCACATAGATATATGTGGTCCTTTTCCTGTGAAAAGTGTGGATGGTTATAATTCATTTATAACATTCACAGATGACTACTCTCGTTATGGCAATATTTATCCAATTAAAAAAAGATCGGAAGCATTGGATAAATTCAAAATATTTAAAGCTGAAGTTGAAAATCAGCACAATAAGAAAATCAAGATAGTACGATCAGATCGAGTTGGAGAGTACTATGGGCGACATAGCCCATATGGCCAAATTCCTAGACCATTCGCAAGGTTTCTACAGGAAAATGGCATAGTTGCTTAGTACTCCACACCGGGGGAGCCTCAGCAGAATGGAGTGGCTGAAAGACGTAACCGTACCTTAATGGATATGTAAGAAGCATGATGAGTTACTCCACATTACCGATTAGTTTATGGATGGAGGCACTGAAACCCGCCATTCACATACTTAATCGAGTACCAAGTAAATCGGTGCCTAAAACACCGTATGAATTATGGACAGGAAGGGAACCCTCACTCAACCATTTGCGTGTGTGGGGCTGTCTAGCTGAGGCAAAAGTGTTTAACCCAAACATAGGAAAGTTAGACTCCAAGATAGTCAGCTACCATTTTATTGGCTATCCAGAAAGATCGAAAGGATATCGCTTCTATTGTCCTGATAGACATACGAAGATTGTAGAAACAAGAAATGTTGTGTTCTTGGAGGATAACATGATCAGGGGGAGCATGGTAGCACGAGAAATCAGCCTACAGGAGAAGCGGGTACATGTACCCACTCCAATGGTTGAAGAACCATTCTTCACGCTACCTGCTGCTGTTGCACCGACAGTGCAGGACACTGTAGTGCCAACACCTATTGCAAGTTCTCCCGTGGCGACAATGAATGAACATGAGGAACCTGTCCTTGAGGAACCTATCCTTGAGGAACCTATAGAACCAAATGTTGCACATGAGGAAGAACAACAACAGCCAAATGTGGAACAAGTGCCGGAGGCACCTAGAAGGTCTCAAAGAATAAGAAGATCAGCTATCACTGATGACTATGAAGTTTATGAAACAGAAGAATATCAGATGGGGGATGATTCCACCTTATTTGAAGAAGCCATGAGAAGAGACCACTCATCAAAGTGGCTTAAGGCCATGGAAGATGAATTGAAATCAATCAGTACCAATAAAGTTTGGGACTTAGAAAATATTCCTAAAGGAGCCAAAACAGTAGGCTATAAATGGGTCTACAAAACGAAATATGACTCCCAAGGGAATATAGAAAGATTTAAAGCGCGACTTGTGGCGAAAGGCTTCACGCAAAGAGAAGGAATTGATTACAATGAGACATTTTCTCTAGTCTCATGTAAAGATTCCTTCAGAATTATAGTGGCACTTGTAGCCCACTATGATTTGGAGTTACATCAAATGGATGTAGAGACGGCTTTCCTAAATGGGGATTTGGAAGAAAATGTTTATATGGCACAACCGAAAGGTTTTGTCGTAAAAGGAAAGGAAAATATGGGATGCCGCCTAAAGAAATCAATCTACGGATTAAAACAAGCTTCAAGACAGTGGTATTTGAAGTTTGATAGAACGATAAAAGGTTTTGGGTTTGAAGAAAATGTTGAGGACAATTGCGTTTATGCAAAGTTTAGGAATGGAAAGTACATATTCCTAATTTTGTATGTGGATGATATCTTACTTGCTAGCAGTGATATCAATCTACTAATGGAAACGAAGAAATTCTTATCCTCAAACTTTGATATGAAAGATCTTGGTGAGGCCTCGTTCGTTTTGGGAATAGAGATTCACCAAGACAGGAGAAAAGGGGTTCTAGGATTATCGCAAAAGGCATACATAGAAAAGGTCCTGAAGAAATTTAGTATGCATGCATGTAGTCCTTCACCTACTCATATAGTCAAGGGCGATAGATTTGGGGAACATCAGTGTCCCAAGAACCAATATGAAATTGACCGAATGAAAGCGGTACCGTATGCTTCAGCTGTTGGAAGTTTACAATATGCTCAAGTGTGTACACGCCCTGACTTAGCTTTTGTTACCGGGTTACTTGGCAGATATCAAAAGAATCTAGGAATTGAATATTGAAAATTAGTAAAGAAAGTCCTGCGTTATTTGCAGGGTACGAAAGGCCTCATGCTTACGTATAGAAGATCTGACTCCCTACAGATAGAGGGGTATTTAGATTCTGATTATGCGGGAGATGAAAGAAAATCCACGTCAGGATATGTATTTACTCTCATAGGAGGGGCTATATCATGGAAAAGCTCCAAACAAACCGTAACTACATCCTCGACAATGTATGCCGAGTTTGTAGCATGCTATGAGGCAACGGGGCAGGTGAATTGGCTGAAGAAATTCATACCCAGATTGAAAGTGATTGATGATATAAATGAACCACTGAGATTGTATTGTGATAACACTCCAGCGGTACAGTACGCTCACAACAATAGGTCAAGTGGTGCTACCAAACACATTGACATAAAGTACTATGTTGTGAAAGATAAAGTTCGGGATCATATTATAAATCTTGAGCATATAAGTACAGAGAAAATGCTTGCGGATCCGCTCACAAAGGGCTTACCACCCAACGTGTTCAGAGAACACGTAGCCGGCATGGGTTTAAGAGAAAGCCTATGATTCCCGAACATACGAAGGGCCCAAAGAAAGTTTACATTTCAAAACGGAGAAGTGTATTGTGGCTGTTAGTCTAACGGCACTAATTGCTGTGATGATGGGATAGTTCTATGCACTAATCTATGATGAAATAGGATGGAAGCAAGAAAAATATGAATTGAAAGTTTTGAGTATGAAATTAAAGAACGAAGAATAGATGAGAGATCAAGGGGGAGAATGTTAGGATTGATCTCCCACCAGTTAGGCCCAACGGCCTAACTGGGCTTTGTCCTCACGCCCTGATCGGGGGCGCCCAACCCTACATGGTTGGTGGGCCCCCGTCGCACAGCGCTATAAAGGAAAAGTGGGGGCCGGGGCTCGCAGTACGAGGTTTACTACGCCGCTAGTCACCCCACCAACATCCTAACCCTAGACCCGATCTTGAGAAGGGGCGCTGCCAGCAACGGGAAGCACCACCGACCATGTAGGGTTGGGCGCCCCCAATCAGGGCGCGAGGACAAGGCCCAGTTAGGCCAGCTGTCGCAGAACCGACCAATTTATAAGAATACAAGTACAATGGCAATCCGCAAGCGGTCGCACTGTCATACTTGAATCCATATAAACCCAGTAGTCCGTCGAGTACCACGACGGGTCTCGATAAACGATTTACAACAACCAAGATCGTACAGGATTCAACATACATGCCACATATTACATACGGTTCGCAGATACTTTTCATCATCAGAGTACGAATAAAAAGTTATTACAAACTGAGTTTGGTAAACAAGCGGAAGCAAATAAGTTCGAAGATAAAGTTTCCAACATAGTTTGATACAGTGCCAAGCCAGATCACGGTCCACAAAAGCAAAGATAGGAATTACTAAGGAAGCCTGCCCAAGGCTTACTCCTCATCCACAGCGGGATAGAAGCAACTCTTGCAATAACCATGATACACAGTGCCATCTGCAATAATGGGAAAATAAACCCTGAATACGAGAAGGTACTCAGCTAGACTTACCCGTCATGAACCAGAAATAAAACGACTCCAAGGATTATGCAAGGCTATATAAGTGGACGTAACTTGACAACATTTTGCGAAAAAGGCAATTAACCGTTGTACAATTGTGATTCTTTTATCAAGTTAATTATAACTATCCATTTCTAGATTAGCAACTATCCTATGCCAAACATGTGGTATATTATTTAGAATCATACAATAGTAACCATAGCAGGTATTGTAATTCCATATTCATTTGAACCATCATGTTTCATAATATAGTTGCTACGATGTTGGGACTAGCCAAGTTTCTCACTATCCGGGAGAGACGGCGATTCGAATCGATTTCAACCAGCTGGGAATTTATTCCTAACACAAACCCAGATCTATTAGCCATGATAGTCTTAGGTCACCTTTGGTACAACTCAGGTACACATTTCGCGGGTCCATACTGTGCCGCACAATCTGGAACACCAGATGCCAGGATGCTCAGGCCAAGCCTGCCCTTGGGCTCAGTCTGATCGTTCCTCGGAAGGAGCGCACAACAGAACGGTTCCCGGTCTGAGTTGAATTACTCGGCTTCACGGTCGGAACGAGTTATCCGGCCAGCTAAGTGAGAGGCATGCGTTCAATCTTGTCAGAAGCGCCAACAATGGTACGGTCCTTAATCGACACAGACAGGGATAAGTCCACACCCAAGACCTCCATGCCTTGTGGCTTCCCTATCAACCTCCCGTCCGGTCTCAATTTACTTTTACCACATGGTTCTGTTCCACGATAGCAGATATAGCCAACCGTGCTCCGATATCCACCTATATCTTGCAGGTGACAGGACATCACCCGACTTCTACCAGTCTAAGCATGGCTAAGCATATATTCAATCCTGGACCTATACCGGTTAAAGGGTTAATATCTGGACAAGGAATGTACATGCATCAAGTGGTTTCATTCAACTCTTATAACCTAATGCATCAATCATAAATACGTAAGTAAACATTTGTAAATTACTGGGAGACTTATAATGCTCCGGGGCTTGCCTCGCAGAAAGGAAGTAGGGCGGTGGTCAGGACACTCCGGAAGCTCTTCAGGGTTCTGCTCCACGCCTTCGGGAGCGGGGGCTTGCGGATTCTCCTGCGGGTTCCCTTCCTCTGCTTCTTCGAATTCCAGCAACGTGATCTCTTCCTCCGATCCTAGATGCATGAGTATGGTATGAGTATTACGAATGCATAATGTTAACAAGTGCATCGCGTTGTTTGAGTAGGTGCATATCTCTTCTCGATTACTACTTAACTATTTCTACAATGCATCGACTACACCATAACCAGCAGCTACTTGTTTCACTCATAACTGGAGTTCTACAAATTCAAAAACAGTGATCCTGGACTTTCTGGAAAGCTTATCAAATTCTCTACAACTTTGTTATTAACCATTTTTACAGTCTACATCAGTTTCAACATTTAACTCATCATATTCTAGAATCAGTCCGGAAATGACTTAACATGCAATATAAAGTAATAACACCTCTACTTCATGTAATCATTCACAAATTGACAACCTAGAACCTACCAACAGTTTAAGCATACCAAATATAGTTAAGATAATATAATGGCAAAGCCCAAACTATTACCTAAATTGCCTTTATTATTTTATTTAGATATCTAGGTTAAATAATAAATATATATCAAATGTGCTTAATAAATTCTCAAAAATTTACAGAGTCTTACTAATGCTCTCAAAGGACTACTATAAAAATTTCATGTCATTTTACTAAGTAGAACATTCTATACAAAAATGATAAGGAAGCAAGGCTTGAAATAGCATAAATGGAAAATCCTATTGAAAAGTGTCAAGCAACAGATTTCTTATTTTTCTTAACATCCCTATGGTACTAGTATCACCTCCAATAAATTTCATGAATTTTGGACTCATAATTAATTTATAAAAATTCATGCAAGGATTAACTATTTAAAAAAGAAAAATCTATAACTATAGATCTACCCATGCACTGGTCCTCAAATTTTTACCCAAGCTCATGTATGACAAGGATAGCCTACCACAAAAATTTCATAATTTTTGGAGCACAGGAACTTTAGATATAAAATAAACAAATTTGAATGCATTCAAAAGCACATTTCAATTCCTAATTTAAATCCCCAAAAATTTCTACTGTTGAACCCAAGAACATATTTTTCTTAAATACTACATTTCCTAAGCAACACAATCATATTTATTTCACAATTTTAGGAGCTACCAAACTAAAGATACAAAAATAACAAAACACATCAAAAACTGGATTCAAAATGAGTTAGCCTTCACTACTGCTGTCGCTGACAGGTGGGACCCGCTGGTCAGGGGACCCCACG
Source organism: Miscanthus floridulus (assembly GCF_019320115.1). Taxonomy (NCBI): domain Eukaryota; kingdom Viridiplantae; phylum Streptophyta; class Magnoliopsida; order Poales; family Poaceae; genus Miscanthus; species Miscanthus floridulus. The sequence continues at coordinate 15,334,820 of NC_089580.1, forward strand.
CGTCAGTGACACGGAGCAGAGCAGCGGCGCTGCTGGGCACTGCGCGGCTGCGGCTCGTCGACGGCGAGCTTCGCCGGCGGTGAGGTCATCACGGTATGACCTACACGACTCGGCGAACCTACTGAACCGTAGGACCGGACCTATTGCCGACCCTAGAGCTATCGGCGGCGGCCATGGCGGAACGGTGGAGCTGGACCACGGCAAAACGCCGGTGACGACCTCGGTGGCCCGATGTAAGGCTCGGACAAGCATAAACTACCTAAGACGCACTCGACGCACTAGCTAACGCATGGAGAGGTGGACTGTGGCGCTCCGGCCACGGTGACGGGGCTTGCGGCGGAGCTCCGGCGAGCTTAAACGCGTGGCGAAGGCTTACCAAGCTTTGGTCAGCGAGCACGGGAGGGAGCAGTGGGTCGCTGGGGAGATGGAGGAGCTATGGTGGTGGTGCTGGAGTGGCTAGGCGCGGGCTGCGCGCGGCTATAGCGATGGCGGAGCTGTGGGCGCTCGGCGGCTGTGCTTGCGGGTGCTACGGACGGCGAAGGAGACCGAGGCGAAGTGAAAAAGGAGCGTGGCTGAGTGCGGGCGGGTGATGGTGTGATGAAGGCACGCTCGGGCGCGGCGTGGCCTGCGCGGTCAGGGCAACGGCGACGCGCGGCCGACGGGACCTCCACGCGGCGGCTCTGCTCTGAAGCTGGTCGGCCACTGTGCCGATCGATTCAGTTCGTCAGTTAACTGAAAGGGGCGCCTGACAGCTGGTTTTGGCGATGACTTAACTTCCAATCCATGACGAATTAGCGCTAGGTTACTAAACCAACTTTGTAGACCTAAGTACCAGTTACAATTGTTGTTCAATGATCGAGTTCTAATTCTCACCCGAACTCAAGTTATAATGCCCTGAAGGTCAGCTTGTCAGGCTGTCAGTCAATCCATCACTTAGAAAATTTGTTAAGTGTTGAAAGCTGGGTTTTGCTGGTTTTTGTGGGACCCATTCAAGCATGTTAGAAGCTAAATCAGTCCATGACCCAAAAATAAAAGTTGTTCCTTATGTCAAACACTACAACTTTGCTTTAGTGAACTCCTCCATGCAAGGTCCCTAACACCTAGTTCAACTTTAGTCAAACATGTCACTTTGAAATCATGATACACATTCGAACCATGGCTAAATGACCAAACTAGCCCTAGCACTAAATACCAAAGTTGTTCCTAATGATATCCTAAGCATGTTAAAACAATTTGCAAGGTCATTTAAGCATTTCATGTAGTAGTCACACATATGGCTATTCAGGTCAACGCATGAAATATCACTTAAATGCTTGATCAAGAAATGTGGCCTTCATGAACAAGGTTCCTTTTGTTATCCTAAGTGTAGCTAAGGTGTTGTAGTGACTAGCACTACCCACTTGCATTCATTTGTACATGATCACATGCATATGTTCTAAGAAACACGCGATAACAAGTAATGTTTCATATGTTTCGATCAAATGTTTCAGTTGTAATTGATGATTTATGAATGCTTGATGCTCATGCTCATGTTATGCAAGTCAAGTTATGCAAGGCTAACACCCAAGGTGTTACAGCCCCTCCCCCTTATAAAAATCTCGTCCCGAGATTTGCAAGACCTACCATTCTTGGAAAAAGGCGGGATAAACTTCTTGCAGATAATCTTCTCTTTCCCATGTAGCATCTTGTTCACTATGATTGTTCCACACCACCTTATAAAACTTAATGATCTTACTCCTTGTTACTCTCTCCATCACTTCTAATACTCGAATTGGCTTTTCTTCATAAGTCAAATCCGATTGAAGTTGCACGTTGGTGGGTGCAATAGCTTCTTTCGGTACTCGAAGACATTTCTTTAGCTGAGAAACATGGAACACATCAAAGATTGCACTCATCTCTGGTGGTAGTTGTAGCTTATACGCAACATTTCCTTTTCGTTCCAAAATTTTGTATGGCCCTACATATCTTGGTGAAAGCTTCTTTTTCATCCCAAATCTCTTCACACCTTTCATGGGTGATACTCTTAAGTACACATAGTCACCTACTTCAAAAGTTAGTGGTCTTCTTCTTCTATCGGCATAACTCTTCTGTCTTGATTGAGCTGCCTTCATGTGTTGTTGGATGATACGTACTTGTTCTTCGGCTTCATTGACAAAATCAATACCAAAATATCTCCTTTCACCGGGCTCAATCCAATTCAATGGAGTTCTACACTTTCTGCCATACAAGGCTTCAAATGGAGCCATTTTGATACTCGCTTGATAACTGTTGTTATAGGAGAATTCAGCTAAAGGTAACCATTTCTCCCATGACCCTTTTGAAGATATAACACAAGCTCTAAGTAAATCTTCTAGGATTTGGTTTACTCTCTCTGTCTGCCCTGAAGTTTGCGGATGATAAGCTGAACTCCTGATTAGCTTGGTTCCCAAAGCTTGGTGTAAGTGTTCCCAGAAACGAGCTATGAACTGCGGCCCTCTATCCGAGATTATGGTCCGGGGTACTCCATGCAACTTCACGATCTGGGATACGTATATCTCAGCGTATTTCCTAACTATATACCTCGTGTTCACGGGTATAAAGTGTGCTGACTTGGTAAGACGATCAACAATGACCCAGATTGAGTCATGACCTTGTGGCGTTGTTGGAAGGCCTGTAATAAAGTCCATACTGATCTCTTCCCATTTCCATCCTGGAATAGGCAGTGGCTGAAGTAATCCAGTGGTTTTCATATGGACGGCTTTCACTCTACTGCAGTTATCACACCTTGCAACATAGGCTGCGATCTCTTTCTTCATCTTAGTCCACCAAAAATGGGTTTTCAAATCTTGATACATCTTACTACTACCCGGGTGGATAGACAATTTAGACGAGTGAGCTTCCTCTAAGATTTGATTCCTTAGCTCACGGTCTTTTGGCACCACTAGTCGGTCCTCAAACCATAATACACCTCTTTTGTCCAATCTAAAATGTTTGGTTTCTTGCTCTAGCATTTTTCTCTTGATGTGACTTATTCCTACATCTGTCTGCTGTAGCTCTATGATTTTGCCCTCAAGCGAACAACTGATTGTGATATTGTGTAGCACAGCAGGATGTAGCAAGTTGAATCCATCTTCCAATAGTGCTTCCACAGTGTTGCAATGGGACTTCCGACTAAGTGCATCAGCTACTACATTTGCTTTACCCGGATGGTAATGCACTTCCAAATTGTAATCCTTAATCAATTCCAACCATCTACGTTGTCTCATGTTCAGTTCTGGCTAGGTAAAGATATACTTGAGACTTTTGTGGTCAGTATAGATATGACATACATTGCCCAACAAGTAATGTCTCCATATCTTTAATGCATGGACAATGGCTGCCAGTTCCAAATCATGTGTAGGATAGTTGACTTCATGTTTCCTCAATTGCCGAGAGGCATATGCAATTACTCTCCCTTCTTGCATAAGTACACATCCCAAACCTATTCCTAATGCATCACAAAATACATCAAAAGGCTTCTCAATGTCTGGTTGTGCTAGCACTGGCGCTGTAGTCAACAAAGTTCTGAGGGTGTGAAAAGCGGTTTCACATTCTGGTGTCCATTTGTATTTCTCATCCTTCTAAAGTAGTCTGGTCATAGGCTTAGCTATTTTTGAGAAATCTGGAATAAACCGACGATAGTATCCTGCTAACCCTAGAAAACTCTGAACTTCATGAACCGAAGTTGGGGCTTTCCACTCCATGACCTCTTGTACTTTTGATGGGTCTACTGAGATTCCATCTCTCGATAAAATGTGACCTAAGAAAGGCACTTTGCTCATCCAAAATTCACATTTGCTAAACTTAGCATATAGCTTATGCTCCCTCAATCTAGATAGGACAATCCTCAGATGTTCTTCATGATCTGACTCATTTTCTGAATAAATCAATATGTCATCGATAAACACGACCACGAACTTATCCAGTTCAGGCATGAATACCGAGTTCATTAGGTACATAAAATAGGCTGGGGCATTTGTTAGTCCGAAAGACATAACTAAATACTCGTATAAGCCGTACCTGGTAGAGAAAGCAGTTTTTGGTATATCCTCCGGTCTGATCTTTATTTGATGGTACCCTGATCTCAAGTCAATTTTGGAGAATACCTTTGCTTTTGCTAGTTGATCGAACAAGATGTCAATGCGGGGCAACGGATATTTGTTCTTGATGGTCACAGCATTGAGTGGTCTATAATCTACACACATCCTCAGTGACTTATCCTTCTTTTTCACAAACAGTGCTGGACATCCCCACGGAGATGAGCTAGGTTGGATAAGACCTTTGTCCAATAGATCTTGCAATTGAACCTTGAGTTCTGCTAACTCATTGGGTGGCATTCTATAGGGCCTTCTAGATATGGGTGCGGTACCTGGTACTAATTCAATCTTAAATTTCACGTCCCTATCCGGTGGTAGACCTGGTAATTCCTCTGGAAATACATCCGGAAACTCACAAACCACTGGAATATCACATATTGTGGTGGTTTGGATAGCACAGGCTAAATGTTGGGGTTTGAAATCGTGGGAGAGTGGAACTAGAAAAGCATTCCCTCCCGTGGGTTCTCTCAACATAATAGTACGGGTGCTAGTGTCAATAAGAACACCATGATCCTTCATCCAATTCATGCCTAAGATTACACTTATCGACAATCCCGGCAATATTATCAAATATGTTGTGTACTCCCTCCCTTGTATCAAGATGAGTACATTTTTGACTATCTTTTTGGTAGTAACAGTACCCCCTGCTGAACTTATGTTAAAACCCCCTTTACTTACTTCTATTATTTCTTGATCATGTCTAGATGCAAATGCTTGACTCATAAATGAATGAGAAGCTCCCGAATCAAATAAAACAACAGTGGGATGCTTGTTGACAAGAAACATACCAGCCGTGACAACTTCTCCAGCGGGCACTTCCTCCACAGCGGTATAATGCACTTGTCCCTGACGTGCCCTAGCATTCACCTACCTCTGATTGTTCTGATTTGAGTTGCTATTCCTCTTGGGGTGGGGGCACTCCTTGGACCAATGACCCAGTTGGTTGCAGTTGAAACAAGGTTGATTACTTTTGAATCCGGTGGAGCTGTCCTGATTGCCATTTCCTTTTGGTAAGGCAATAGTGAACGCCTTACGAAACGGTTTCTGTGGCCTGTTATTCTGAGCTTTCGGTGGTGGAGGCCTAAACTTAGATGCAGGTGGATGGAATGGTGGCCTAGCTGCGATAGGCGCTTTTGACTGGAAAGATCCGGATGCACCGGCCTCATATGCCCTCTTGCGACCCTTAGCAACTGCATGTAGGTTGTTGTGGTTTTCTTGGGTCAAGGCATCACTAATAAACTCATTATACGTGGCACATCTAGAATTTGCCATAGTCTTCATTAATTTGGTACCCAGACCTCGCTTGAAACTCTCAATCTTTTTCTCTTCAGTATCCACGAAACTTGGAGCATATCTTGACAAGTTGTTGAATACGTGCATATATTCTGTGAGTGACTTTGTTCCCTGAGTGAGCCTCATAAATTCAGCTGCTTTCATGCGCATCAGGCCCGGGGGAATATGGTGTCCCCTAAAAGCCAACTTGAACTGATCCCAGGTCACTCTCGCATTAGCAGGCAGAGACGACAGAAAGTGCGTCCACCAGATTCCTGCTGGTCCTTGCAACTGATGAGAAGCATATTCAGCTTTCAGGTGCTCTGTGACCCTTAGCAGACGAAATTTCTGCTCGATGGTATTCAGCCACTCATCGGCCTGCAGTGGTTCCTCAGCCACCTTGAAGATCGGAGGCTTCATGTCCAGAAACTCCTTGAATGAACTGTGCTGATTTGGCTCGGCCCCTGGTTGCTGTGGGTGGCCACGAGCAGTGTTTTGCGCGATAAGGCGCAAGGCTTCTTCCATTGTCCTCTGGCTTCCTAGGAATTGGGTAAAGAATTCCTGAGCAGATGGTGGCGGTGGGGGTGGCAAGTCATCCTGGTTGCCATCCTGGCTGCTGCTAGCTCCAGCACGGGTGCGCGTCATCTGCGAAGTTGCAACAATAAGCGATTATTGGTTGATGCCAAGAGGTTGCAGATGAATTAGGTACTCATGCCAAACTGAAATTACTGGAGAAATTTCTCAAAAGCACAATAAAAACAAAGGCATAATAATTCATTCTCGCAACATGATGTCGCCAATTTGACCACTTATCGTGCTCATAACGCATGCAATTTAAAGCGTGATTACCGACAAGGAACTGGAATTGCATTAACGTTTACCCAAACGTGCGATTTAACATTACATGATAGTCTGGTTACTAATGTCAACTTGGAACTACAGGTCCATTACATAAATAAAGGTGACACATTAGTCTTCCCACTACACGCTAAGCGATCTAATCCTCATCATGATCACTATCGAGGTCAGACGCAGAATCATCTCCTTCCCCAGGTTCTACTTCTTCTTTAGGTGCCACTTCTTCTTCTTCCTCGTACCCCTCTAGATCCATTTCTGTGGCTCCAGGTGGGACATAAGGGTGGAGCTGATTGTGCAGTAGATGAACCTCTTCATGCAGATTATCGTTGTATTCTTCCGCATTGGCCAACTGTTGTCCTAGCTGAAACTGTCGAGCCCTCAGGACATCTTCCCTAGACCAAGCTGCATTTCGCTGGTGAGTTAACCGAGTCATCTCTTCAGTGAGCCTCTCTATCTCGGCGTCGTGCTCCCTTTGAAGCTGACGTCGGTCTTCTCGGGCATGACCAAGAGCACCAGACACATGTCTGAGGCTACCTTCAACTCCATCTAACACTCTCATCACTGCAAACATGGCGCTCATGGCAGGGTTATCGCTGTTCTGCCCTTCTGCTGCACCAATCTCTAAGGATCTTCCTCTTGCCTGCTGCCATGAGTCAGTGGAGGGATTACCTCTTGGAAAGACTCCAACCAAAGCGGCTGCTAGCTCCTGAGGAAAACGATCCATGATATCCCTTAGGATCCCAAAGGCTGCCCTGCCAGCTGCTTCTTCAGCAGTCCTACTAGTCGACTCATAACACCAACCTGTCCACTCAGAATCGTCACCTCAGGGACGGACAATGGCCTCCACAGTAACTAAGAGAACTTCTCCCAACCGCTCATTTGCCCAAAAGTAGCGGGGTTCCATCCCATCAGGATAACCTACATAGCTGAGCACTCTCCACAAGAGTGTAGGCATCCCAAACTCTCCAAGGAACGTGTGACGTTGACGGGTACATGGAGCAAGCTGACGGCTAGGAGCTCTGCCTCCGGTGGACTTGCGAGCAGTCTGCTTGGTGCATGCCATCTGCACCATCAACATGTACCCTTTGGTGAAACAATGCCATAATGGATAAGAGTTACATAACCGAGTAAGAATCCTATAAGGGGAGGAACAAATGTAATTATGTGAATGGTATTTTAACATGATGCATGCTCGTGCCGTACGTCCTCACAAACTTAGGAAAAATTTGTTTCTAACGGTAGACACGGTGGCATACATACGTTCTCTCATAAATAGCGTAACTAGTCGAGCTACACGTTTTGTTGTTAGTGTACCTGCATAAAATTTCATTTCAGCCCTAAACCCATAATGAAATATGCAGAATGTAATTGTAAATACTTTCATATATGTATCCCCATACATATACTTCCGTATCAATCTACCCAACAATAATTTAAACCCACAATTAAATACGTACCATGTACACATGCAAGCATGCATACATAGCCGTACCAAAGCTAACTCTTCCCGACCGCACGCTCACCTCTTGCGGTCATACACTCATCTTACCTTGGCGTAGAGGCATTTGATCCATACATTACCACTCAAGTGAATGGCATCCATACTATAGCACGCCGTATGGACGACGAAGTAAAAACCCCCATGTTAGTACTTAAATAGCCACCTAATAGTCCTTAATCTGGGCATAAGGAAAGTGATCATTGGCACACTTTAGATTTCAAATACCTATTCATTACTATTAGTTGCTAGAAAAGGGTTTTGGAACACAAAAACTTTTGTTTTAAATACACTTGTGACAATTAACGTTGAATCCTGCTCTGATACCAGCTGTCGCAGAACCGACCAATTTATAAGAATACAAGTACAATGGCAATCCGCAAGCGGTCGCACTGTCATACTTGAATCCATATAAACCCGGTAGTCCGTTGAGTACCACGACGGGTCTCGATAAACGATTTACAACAACCAAGATCGTACAGGATTCAACATACATGCCACATATTACATACGGTTCGCAGATACTTTTCATCATCAGAGTACGAATAAAAAGTTATTACAAACTGAGTTTGGTAAACAAGCGGAAGCAAATAAGTTCGAAGATAAAGTTTCCAACATAGTTTGATACAGTGCCAAGTCAGATCACGGTCCACAAAAGCAAAGATAGGAATTACTAAGGAAGCCTGCCCAAGGCTTACTCCTCATCCACAGCGGGATAGAAGCAACTCTTGCAATAACCATGATACACAGTGCCATCTGCAACAATGGGAAAATAAACCCTGAGTACGAGAAGGTACTCAGCTAGACTTACCCGTCATGAACCAGAAATAAAACGACTCCAAGGATTATGCAAGGCTGTATAAGTGGACGTAACTTGACAACATTTTGCGAAAAAAGGCAATTAACCGTTGTACAATTGTGATTCTTTTATCAAGTTAATTATAACTATCCATTTCTAGATTAGCAACTATCCTATGCCAAACATGTGGTATATTATTTAGAATCATACAATAGTAACCATAGCAGGTATTGTAATTCCATATTCATTTGAACCATCATGTTTCATAATATAGTTGCTACGATGTTGGGACTAGCCAAGTTTCTCACTATCCGGGAGAGACAGCGATTCGAATCGATTTCAACCAGCTGGGAATTTATTCCTAACACAAACCCAGATCTATCAGCCACGATAGTCTTAGGTCACCTTTGGTACAACTCAGGTACACATTTCGCGGGTCCGTACCGCGCCGCACAATCTGGAACACTAGATGCCAGGATGCTCAGGCCAAGCCTGCCCTTGGGCTTAGTCTGATCGTTCCCCGGAAGGAGCGCACAACAGAACGGTTCCTGGCCTGAGTTGAATTACTCAGCTTCGCGGTCGGAACGAGTTATCCGGCCAGCTAAGTGAGAGGCATGCGTTCAATCTTGTCAGAAGCGCCAACAACGGTACGGTCCTTAATCGACACAGACGGGGATAAGTCCACACCCAAGACCTCCATGCCTTGTGGCTTCCCTATCGACCTCCCGTCCGGTCTCAATTTTACTTTTACCACATGGTTCTGTTCCACGATAGCAGATATAGCCAACCGTGCTCCGATATCCACCTATATCTCGCAGGTGACAGGACATCACCCGACTTCTACCGGTCTAAGCATGGCTAAGCATATATTCGATCCTGGACCTATACCGGTTAAAGGGTTAATATCTGGACAAGGAATGTACATGCATCAAGTGGTTTCATTCAACTCTTATAACCTAATGCATCAATCATAAATACGTAAGTAAACATTTGTAAATTACTGGGAGACTTATAATGCTCCGGGGCTTGCCTCGCAGAAAGGAAGTAGGGCGGTGGTCAGGACACTCCGGAAGCTCTTCAGGGTTCTGCTCCACGCCTTCGGGAGCGGGGGCTTGTGGATTCTCCTGCGGGTTCCCTTCCTCTACTTCTTCGAATTCCAGCAACGTGATCTCTTCCTCCGATCCTAGATGCATGAGTATGGTATGAGTATTATGAATGCATAATGTTAACAAGTGCATCGCGTTGTTTGAGTAGGTGCATATCTCTTCTCGATTACTACTTAACTATTTCTACAATGCATCGACTACACCATAACCAGCAGCTACTTGTTTCACTCATAACTGGAGTTCTACAAATTCAAAAACAGTGATCCTAGACTTTCTGGAAAGCTTATCAAATTCTCTACAACTTTGTTATTAACCATTTTTACAGTCTACATCAGTTTCAACATTTAACTCATCATATTCTGGAATCAGTCCGGAAATGACTTAACATGCAATATAAAGTAATAACACCTCTACTTCATGTAATCATTCACAAATTGACAACCTAGAACCTACCAACAGTTTAAGCATACCAAATATAGTTAAGATAATATAATGGCAAAGCCCAAACTATTTATTAAATTGCCTTTATTATTTTATTTAGATATCTAGGTTAAATAATAAATATATATCAAATGTGCTTAATAAATTCTCAAAAATTTACAGAGTCTTACTAATGCTCTCAAAGGACTACTATAAAAATTTCATGTCATTTTACTAAGTAGAACATTCTATACAAAAATGATAAGGAAGCAAGGCTTGAAATAGCATAAATGGAAAATCCTATTGAAAAGTGTCAAGCAACAGATTTCTTATTTTTCTTAACATCCCTATGGTACTAGTATCACCTCCAACAAATTTCATGAATTTTGGACTCATAATTAATTTATAAAAATTCATGCAAGGATTAACTATTTATAAAAGAAAAATCTATAACTATAGATCTACCCATGCACTGGTCCTCAAATTTTTACCCAAGCTCACGTATGACAAGGATAGCCTACCACAAAAATTTCATAATTTTTGGAGCACAGGAACTTTAGATATAAAATAAACAAATTTGAATGCATTCAAAAGCACATTTCAATTCCTAATTTAAATCCCCAAAAATTTCTACTGTTGAACCCAAGAACATATTTTTCTTAAATACTACATTTCCTAAGCAACACAATCATATTTATTTCACAATTTTAGGAGCTACCAAACTAAAGATACAAAAATAACAAAACACATCAAAAACTGGATTCAAAATGAGTTAGCCTTCACTACTGCTGTCGCTGACAGGTGGGACCCGCTGGTCAGGGGACCCCACGCGTCAGTGACACGGAGCAGAGCAGCGGCGCTGCTGGGCACTGCGCGGCTGCGGCTCGTCGACGGCGAGCTTCGCCGGCGGTGAGGTCATCACGGTATGACCTACACGACTCGGCGAACCTACTGAACCGCAGGACCGGACCTATTGCCGACCCTAGAGCTATCGGCGGCGGCCATGGCGGAACGGCGGAGCTGGACCATGGCAAAACGCCGGTGACGACCTCGGTGGCCCGATCTAAGGCTCGGACGAGCATAAACTACCTAAGACGCACTCGACGCACTAGCTAACGCATGGAGAGGTGGACTGTGGCGCTCCGGCCATGGTGACGGGGCTTGCGGCGGAGCTCTGGCGAGCTTAAACGCGCGGCGAAGGCTTACCAAGCTTTGGTCAGCGAGCACGGGAGGGAGCAGTGGGTCGCTGGGGAGACGGAGGAGCTATGGTGGTGGTGCTGGAGTGGCTAGGCGTGGGCTGCGCGTGGCTATGGCGATGGCGGAGCTGTGGGCGCTCGGCGGCTGTGCTTGCGGGTGCTGCGGACGGCGAAGGAGACCGAGGCGAAGTGAAAAAGGAGCGTGGCTGAGTGCGGGCGGGTGATGGTGTGATGAAGGCACGCTCGGGCGCGGCGTGGCCTGCGCGGTCAGGGCAACGGCGACGCGCGGCCGACGGGACCTCCACGCGGCGGCTCTGCTCTGAAGCTGGTCGGCCACTGTGCCGATCGATTCAGTTCGTCAGTTAACTGAAAGGGGCGCCTGACAGCCGATTTTGGCGATGACTTAACTTCCAATCCGTGATGAATTAGCGCTAGGTTACTAAACCAACTTTGTAGACCTAAGTACCAGTTACAATTGTTGTTCAATGATCGAGTTCTAATTCTCACCCGAACTCAAGTTATAATGCCCTGAAGGTCAGCTTGTTAGGCTATCAGTCAATCCATCACTTAGAAAATTTGTTAAGTGTTGAAAGCTGGGTTTTGCTGGTTTTTGTGGGACCCATTCAAGCATGTTATAAGCTAAATCAGTCCATGACCCAAAAATAAAAGTTGTTCCTTATGTCAAACACTACAACTTTGCTTTAGTGAACTCCTCCATGCAAGGTCCCTAACACCTAGTTCAACTTTAGTCAAATATGTCACTTTGAAATCATGATACACATTCGAACCATGGCTAAATGACCAAACTAGCCCTAGCACTAAATACCAAAGTTGTTCCTAATGATATCCTAAGCATGTTAAAACAATTTGCAAGGTCATTTAAGCATTTCATGTAGTAGTCACACATATGGCTATTCAGGTCAACGCATGAAATATCACTTAAATGCTTGATCAAGAAATGTGGCCTTCATGAACAAGGTTCCTTTTGTTATCCTAAGTGTAGCTAAGGTGTTGTAGTGACTAGCACTACCCACTTGCATTCATTTGTACATGATCACATGCATATGTTCTAAGAAACACGCGATAACAAGTAATGTTTCATATGTTTCGATCAAATGTTTCAGTTGTAATTGATGATTTATGAATGCTTGATGCTCATGCTCATGTTATGCAAGTCAAGTTATGCAAGGCTAACACCCAAGGTGTTACACCATTGGGCCTAACTGGTGGGAGATCAATCCTAACAATGTGATCCCATTACAATCGCATCTTCTTTTTTAGAACAATTCCCATCGCATCTTTTTTTAGAACAATTCCCATCGCATCTTCTCTGACTGAAAAGCATCAAGCTTGGAGCTGGAGCTCTGACTTGCAGCTGGAAACAAGCCATGGGCTCACGCGCGGCGGTTGCATGAATCCAAACAGGCCTAGGGCCCTCAAAGCCCAGGCCTCTCTCAACCCGCATCAAGTGCAAGGCCCCATGGACCTATGGCCTGCATACATGGTCCAGCGTAAAAAGACCCACTCAGGGCCAACAAGTCTTGATTAATAATTGTCGCCTTGTGTGCCCACTCACAAGCACGCGGGGCCTGCCCCACGCCATTGGGGACTGCCTCCGTCTTCCCACGCCTGACACCGAGGCGAGACAGCAGAAATGCGAGGAGGGAGATGGAAGACTCGATCTTGTTTTGAAATATCCAGATACAACAATTGTAAGATACAAATGAAAACAAATGAAACATTTGAAACATATGTCTGAAACACTTACAAAAAACACCTGAAAACACTTGAAACCATTGTAAACAAACACAACTTCCAGATAAAACACTTGGATCATATGAGTGAAAACATATGCAACATCCAGATAAGCAAATTTGCAACATATGTCAGAAAAAAACAGATGAAACATTAAGAACAAGAGCTTGCAACATACGTGTATAATCCATTAGAACCTGTGCAGCATCCCGATCATCTTTTGCAACATCCATATGAAACACTTGCAACATACCTCTGAAACATTTGAAACACTTAAAACATGCGCTTATAGCATGCGTTTTTCATCTTTCTTCCGTATGACGCAGTGCAGAGCGGGTAACGGTCGGTTCTAGCCAGCCGGCAGCCTAGGATGGTGGCGTGGCCTGGTAGCAGCCAACTGTGCCTGCGCCTGGCCTAGGCATGGCCAATGACGCCCCCTCTCCTAGCCGCCTGGCCTGGGCGCGACGAAGGATGGAGCGCTGAAGGGGACCATGACGTCTAAGAGGGGGGGGGTGAATTAGGCAACTTAAAATTCTAATTCTAAACTATAGCATCTTTTTCTAACCTTAGCAAAATATATGCAAAAGATAAATTATCTAAATGTGCAACTATGGTTTTGCTAGTGTGTTGCTATCTCTACCACAAAAGGAGTAATACAATCAATGTAAATGCAGAAGCTAAAGAGCAAGATAGAGATATGCAAACTCCCATCAACGACTCCGGTATTTTTACTGAGGTATTGAGAAGCACGCAAGCTTCCTCCTAGTCCTCGTTGAAGCCCCTCGTACTCGCAAGGGCCAAGCTCCCAGTCGGGTAACTCTGTGGATAGTCTCAGGCCTTCCCCACGCACAAGTGGGTCTCCGATGTGCCTTTCGCTAAGTCTCTCCTAGATGCTCCCCGCCGTCTTCACTATCAAGCTTCCGGCCAAAATGCCGTGGGCCTTGTTCCCTCTGGTACACAGTGGTGGCCACACCACAATCGTGGATGGTGTGATCTCGCAAGACTACAAGCCCCTCCGATGTACAACAATGATGCACGCAAGCATCGAGTGGTAAGAGATATGTAAGCCTCACTAAACACTAGGCCTAAACATAGAGCAAGCACATAAGCGGTGGTCTAATCAACCTAAGCACTTCGCAAAGCACCTACGCTAATCACCTAATAACACATTAAGCACTATGCAAGTGGATATCACTAAAATGGTGTATCAACACCCTAGATATGTTTCCTCAACTCCACACTCTTATTTGACCAGTTCGAGGTTGTATTTATAAGCCCTACTAAGAAAGTAGTCGTTGGGAACGAAATCCCGCTTTTCTGCTACTGATCGGACGCTGATCACGTCCTGGCAGAACACGTCCGGTCGTCCCGACCATTGGAGCCGCGATCCACTGATCGGATGCTGCAAGCATCTGGTCACATGCCACCAGACGCGTTCGGTCGTATTTTCACCGCTCTAGAACCTCTCTGTACTCGATCGGACTCGGTTGTCCTACGTCCGGTTGATCTGCCACCAGCGTTCAGTCACGCCTATTGCTGAGCCTTTTGATTGGAGCATCCAGTCACTTTCCTCCAACATCCAGTCCAGCGTCCGGTCACCTCTGTAAGCTCGTTTCTTCGTGATCTTACGTATAGCTTGGTTCCTATCTTCATGCTTGGACTTTACTTGATATTTTGGGTCTTCTCTTGTGCTTCTAGAGTCTTGCTTATGGTATTGATCATCAGATCATCACGTCGCCTTCGTCCAAGTCACGTCTTGCATCCTATTGAACTACAAAACAATCACTTGCAACTTCATTAGTCCAATTTGGTTGTGTTGATCATTAAACACCAAAATCCAAAGTAAATGGGTCATGGGTCCATTTTCCTTACAAGCACGTCAGGGGACAGAGGGCCGCTGCACTCGCTAAGCACGCGCATGGAGCTTGGAGGCGAAGGGCGAGGCTCCGGCAACCGGGTCCAGCATGTGGCAGAACCACCTGAAATAACACACCTTCGGAGACGCTTGTCTTCAACTAGACACTAAGCACCCCAAAAGCAAGCTACATCGGACGGTTCCATCGAGCACACCCCATGGGAGAACTCAAACAATCCACGTTTTTCCACCAGGATCCAATAATAAGAACGAGTTTATAATACTTAGTCCATTTCATACATCAAGAGTTCTTAGAAATACATTATTACAATACCAAGCTCAGAGTATGAAATTTAAATAGCGGAATTGAAATAAACTTCTAACGATAAGATACAAGGATCCGTCTGTGCCCACTAGAAGAATCCTCCACACAACAGTCACTCCTTAAGCTGCACCTGCAACAGGAGTAAATAAACCCCGAGTACATAATGTACTCGCAAGCCTTACCCGACTAGTGGGAATAATTTCCCAACTCCAAAGGATATGATAAGCTTTATAGTTTCCTGGGCTTCCATTTTGCAAAAAGTATTACTAGTAGTGAATCCTTATGTATGTTTTATTAGCAGTCATGATTAGTTCATTAGCAAACCATTCTATGTAAGCACATGTTCTACTTTCAAGCAAGAGTTGAGCAATCAGATCCATTTTACCATCTTTCATCTTTCAGTTCTTACTATGGTGCAAGATCATAGACAAGTCATACCGTATTACACAACGATTTGCGAATCAATGTAGCCTAGCAGGGTACCCTGAAACACATGCCCCGCTTGTACCCCAGGCATAAGCAATACTAACCCACCACTCTCCTGTCAAGGGGTCTAGGTCCCTGTCCAAACTTAGACTCCAAGCCCCCACACCTGAGTTCCAGACTTAGTGTGGTGCTTAGACCTCCACCATCCCCGCCTCTAATCTGTTGGTCCAGAAAAAGTCAGAACCCATGATAAAAGAGCAACGAGCCTTCCCTCTCCCATAAGCAAGTATGTGCTCAGATAATAAGTCTGTGATCTGACTAGAATCAAATGCAACGGTCAGTCCTTAACTAACATGGACAGGAAAAATAGTGTAACCAAGCTATGCCCCGTCAGCCGCAGGACACAACCTCTTACACCCACCAATACCCGTACCATATCCCTACCCGGTCTCTATTTCTTTTTACCATTTTTATCATGAGAGTGATAATAATAATCATCTATTGTGAGTAACGACAGGTTACTCACGCTACCGATAGCCTAAGCATAGCAGCTACTCGACCTATGCTAGTAAGACTCATAGATAGGTTATTTATGCATGTAGTTTCAATATAAATCCTGTAACATAAATGCATATATATATATATCCAGTGATCATTCAAAATAAGGGTTATGCACCAGGGCTTGCCTTGGGCTGGCATGGTGTCAGCTCATTTAGTCAGTGGTGGCTCCGGGACCCCCTCCAACACGAAGATCTCCTCCTCGTACTCCTCGATCACCTCCTTGAACTCGTGATCTCTGATGATCATGATCTCCGCCAACTCGTTCTCTATATGCATGCGATGATGATGCAACACTTAGCATTTCGGCAACAATAACTCTTAAAATAAGAATACACATGGTAAACTACTAAGCTAGCTCTCATGACTAAGATACTAAGCTAACTATCATCTTTATAAAGTAAAGTGTTGGGTTCAACTAACAAACACCTAGCTTTACAAATGAAGGATATATCTCTATTTCTACTAATGATTTAATGTATATTTGAAACAAAGAGCATTTAACTACCCTTATGTTAAGTCTATTCTAAAGCTACAAAAATTACAGTGAGCGCATAATAATACCATGAAGTTACTATAAATTTTTCAAAGCTAAAGCTATCACATTTTGCCATAAAAATTCCTACAATAATTAACCTAATAATATTAAGCACTCTCAAATGATTTAATAACTCCTAATATCGACAAGTATATATATGAACTAAATACACTACCAAATATAGCACAATTTTAGAAACTTAACAAAATTGGTTTCACAATTTTTGGATACCCACATGATTTTATATGATTTATTAAAGATCAGCTTAGAAATATAAATAAAAAGCTATTTCTATTCTCCACGAAAAAACTAAACTGATTTCTGCCCAACGTGGCCCACACGCGATGCAGCGAGTGCACGACGGCCCATAGGCACGGCCCACGTGAGGTCGACCTGCAGCGCGAGGTGGCCCACGATGAGGAAGCACGCGTGTGCTGGCATTCTTGCAAAAATGCCCTAGGACTATAAGCAAAACAACCCGCAATCCACATTACTATTTCTATAGACAACGACTTTGCAACGATGAAAGGTCCTTGTGTGGTTTTGGTAATTAAGTGACAACCTAGGTGGACTAATTGTGTTTATGTGAGATACACAGGTGATTAGTCCACATGTACATGTGTGTGAGCAACATATGCCATGAAGGTGAAAATGGCTTGTAGATGTTGCAAAGCTCACACATGCGATGATGAAGGAGCTCATTGCAAATGAGACATGGCATTGAGTCATGTGATCAAGGTGGAGAAGATCAAGACATAACCTGGCTTGATGGACTGGTTGCAAGCGTGAAGGGCAAGTCGGAGGCTTTGGAGCGATGGACCGCTTGGCGGTGAAGCTTAAGCAAGACTTGACGCCGATGGACGAAGACAACGGTGAAAAGCAAGTGAAGTCATGATTGATGAACCAATATGATCACATGATGATATGAAGTGGATCATATCATTGTTTATCATGTTGGTGCATGTGTTGCATCGACATTGAAGGAGATGAAATGGAATGCGCAAGGCAAAGGTATAACCTAGGGCATTTTATTTCATCGGTCATAGGTGTGTAGAGAAGTTGATGATCGGGTTTTAGGATAGATGGCCATACTATTAAGAGGGGCAAACTTATTTGCAAATCGGTCATCTAGTGCCACTCGAGTGATCTATCTTTGCATCGTCACTGGGATTGAATGGCGTGGCAAGCTGAGTGGCTAATCCTTTGGAAAATGATTGTGAAAATGCTAACACACACACATGGTGGTGTATACTTAGTGATGTTGGCACATTTATAAAGGAGATGAAGTTGGAGTTGATGTGGATCAAACTCAATGATGGAACAGAGGCGAGAAAGGTTCGAAACTCCACCGGCGGAGTGTCCAACGGTCCGACGGTGCCACCGGCACCCTATACAGAAAAGACAGGGTCTCACAGAGTGCACCGGACACTGGTCACGCAGTGATCGGACACTGGGGTCCTGTGTTCGGTCAGTGGCAGCAGACAGCGCACAGGCGTCGGTCTTCGACCAGACACTTGCGCTGAAAGTGATCGGACGTTGCACGGTGCATTCGGTCAGGCTGACATACGGTGAGGTAGGCAACATAGAGAAGGTGGAGAAGGACCAAACACTAATGCTGCATCCGATCGTGACCGACCGAACGTGTCCAGTCTCGACTAGAACCTTACTGGAAATGACCGGATGCTGAGGTCCTGCGTCCGGTCACTTTGAGCAGTTGCGTCCGGTCATCACTTAACCGTTGAGATTAGGTGAATAGTGTTTCAAGCCAATGACATGTGGCAAGCATCGAGCGACCGGATGTTGAGGTCCTGCGTCAGGTCGATCTGACCGGAGCGTTCGGTCGTCCCAAATTTTACCCAGTGATGGGGTAACGGCTAGTTTAGCCCATAGGGCTATAAATAGAAGGTGGTCTCAGCCATGGCTAGGGCAGAGCACCTCGGGGGACTTTGTGTCCATGCTTGAGAGTGCTTGGGAGCCCTTCATCTCACATATGCTTGATAGTGATCATCCAATTATATGAGAGAGCGATTCTAGTGTGATTGCATCATGAGATTGCATCGAGTGGCACTAGGTGATCGAGTTGCAAGCCAGTGGTGCTTGTTGCTCTTGGAGGTTGCCACCTCCTAGATGGCTTGGTGGTTGTCGGTGTTTCATACGAGCATCGGCAAGTAAATTTATAGTAATGCGCGTTAGGCTCGGATGGTGTGCTAAAGGACACAAGATTTATACTGGTTCGGGGCGAATGTCCCTACGTCCAGTTTGTTGTTGCTCGTGTTATTAGCACCGGGAATGGTCTATAGTAAGGGGTACAAACGATCGAGAGAGGGACTGGTCCCAAGTCTCTGATGGAAGGGTTTGAAAGGAGGTCAAGAGCTTCATAGCAACTTGATTGTGTGTATGTGTGTCTTCCTGTTTGGTTCAAAGTCCATCCCTTTTGATGGAGGAAGCGCATCCCCTTTTATAGAGGAAGGGGCTGGCTTTTACAAGGGCGAGGGTTTAGGATGTATACTCTACTTAGTCTTGTGGCTCACGTCTACCTGACTTTGTTCTTCATTCTGATGAGTACGAAGGAAGATAAGCGCCTACAATACTATTGATGTCTCTATAGAATGTCAGGTTGATTATAGAAGGCTGCCCTGCGCAGGGTGTGGGCTGTAGTATAGTGGTTTTGACTTATTGGCCTCTCCCAGCCTTGCTCCGCATGCCTTCTGGTTCCTGTGTGTCTTCGTCGGAGGGACAAGGGGTCGGGGTCCAGAGCGACGCCGTGGTCAAGGCCTTCTGACTTGGTGGACCTGAGGGGTCCGAAAGCGGGTGCCGCTCCCTCGGGTCCATAGCGTGGTGATGGAATGTCCATCGTGCGTGGAGATAGTAAATCCTTTTCTGGAGCGTAGCGGTTGTCGTATTTCTTCGTTGGGTTCCGTGTCCCAGGGCTGAAGGCGGCGCCTACAACTCTACAGGGCGAGGAGCACGCACCTGTACAACCTTTCGAGCTCTACGGCGCCCGAAAGGGTCTAAAGCATCTGTCCCATCATCCCCTGGTAGTACTTTTCCTACCAGGGCGCAGGGTATGGTCCTTGGAGCCACGGTTGACCCAAACTTCTTGTCCTGCCCTGTACATATCATTTTGAGGGAACAGGGAGAAGTTGTCAGGTAAGATGAATCCGGTCTTTAGATATGGAGCAGGGTGAGGCTCGTTCCTTGCCGTCGGGTGAAACAGAGA
The DNA here is from genome assembly GCF_019320115.1 of Miscanthus floridulus. NCBI lineage: Eukaryota > Viridiplantae > Streptophyta > Magnoliopsida > Poales > Poaceae > Miscanthus > Miscanthus floridulus. The sequence continues at coordinate 15,354,761 of NC_089580.1, forward strand.
CCAATCCCTATCTCTAGGGCAAGACCGTCCTTGCCCCTCTAGGGTCGGGCGAGGCGGAATCTATCCCTTAGCCCTTGAGCGAGACCGAGCCCGCCCTAAAGGTGTCGGGCGAGACAAAGATTAGCCCTGAGCCCTCGGGCGAGGCAGAGCCACCTCAAAGGTGTCGGGTGAGACGGAGATTAGCCCTAAGCCCACGGGCGAGGTAGAGCCACCTCAAAGGCATCGAGCGAGACGGAGTCTAGCCCTGAGCCCTCGGGTGAGGCCGAGCCACCTCAAAGGCGTCGGGCAAGATGGAGACTAACTCTGAGCCCTTGGGTGAGGCAGAGCTATCTCAAAAAGGCATCAGGCGAGGCGGAACCAAACCTCTGTCATTCGAACAAGGGACGAAATGGCGCTCTTGTGCGTCTAGAAGTTTTTAACGTTTGGTGGTTTTTGGTTCCACCTTCTGGGGTACCTCGGTATTAGGTCCCCGACAGTAGCCCCCGAGCCTCTAGGTGATTTGAGCAGAACCGCCTAGAGGGTGTTTTTTGATTTTGTCGGAGTTACTTCACCGAAGGGTGCGCGTGAGCGCACCCGATGGGTGTAGCCCCCGAGCCCCCGGGTGATTCGAGTAGAGTTGCCTAGGGGGTTGTATCGGTCCCTTCACGGGTAAGGCTAAAGGACTTAGTTTTTTGTCAACTGGATGTTTTTCCGAGTGGGTCATGGCATCCCATTCGTGGGGAACTCATTCAGTGCTGACCTAACTGGTGCTTGTGCCCTTGATTTCGGATCATTCGCGGACCCTTCCTTAGTTGGGTCGGCCGTCGAGCTTCTGGGCCCTAGGCGGGCCAAAGAGAAAAAAAGGGGCCTTCGTGGCTTGCGTTTCCTAGGTGGGTAGAGAGTCCAGATTCGCCTAGGGAAGGTGAATCGTCCATCGAGATTTTTGGGGTGAGAGAATAGGGACTACGGGAGCGTGTCCCGCGACGTGACGCGGTCGCGCACGTGGCAGGCCCAGAGATCGAGGCGGATGGTTGCCGTTCTCGTGTCCGTCACCTCCTATAAAACCACGGGGTTCACCCCCAAGGTTCTGTATTTCGCTCCCCTGCCTTTGCGTTCTGAAACATCCACCGCCAATCGCCCCAGCCTCCTACGCTCATGTTGCAGCCGCCGTCAAGCTCGCGCATGCCCTCCTCCCTCATTGCTTTGATGGAGTTGTGGGGCAGGTCTAGCATCACCTCATGGCGTCTAGAGGGCCTCGTCCATCATGGCCTTCTCTGCCCACTGTCCGTCGTCCAGGAGTGGCTGCTTCCTGGCGACGAGGGTGAGCCGGTGCCGCCTAAAGGGTATGTTGTCTCTTTCGCCATCTTTCATGAGCGGGGATTCGCGGTGCCCGCGCATAGATTCCTTCGGGGGCTGCTGGATTATTACGAGGTGGAGCTGCAGCATCTAACTCCCAATGGGATTCAACACATGGCAGCATTTGTTGCCCTATGCGAGGGTTTTCTAGGGATCGATCCCCATTTTGATCTGTGGCGATATTTCTTTAACATTAGTTTGTCGAAGAGGAAGATTGGGGGGAAAGATGTGAACGTGCCGATGGGATGTGCCAGCATTCATCTACGCCATACCCGGTCGAGAGGTTACCCATACATGCGTCTGGCGACATCCAACAAGGGATGGCACTCGCAGTGGTTTTATGTTAGGGATGATGTGAGTGCCACCCTTCCGAGGTACACTAGACGCCTTATTGTAGATGCTCTGGAGTCGTGGAGCTGGGGCGTCCAGTCCAAAGACAAGAAACACCTCTCCGACCTTCTCTCCGCCCTCCAAGCCCTAAAGGATTAGGGTATAAAGGGGACGGGGATTATCGGCGCCTATCATGCGAGGAGGGTGGCACCACTAATGGCGCGCGTGCTTCCCCTGCATCGGATGATGCCCGGGATGTCGTTCGAAGGGACGGTGCTCATTGACGAGGCGCTCCCTTACTCGGAAGTGGCGCAGCGCATCAAGGAGGCGATGGAGCCGATGAAGGATTCTGTCGGCAGGGTCCTCGACATCGTGTATCCAGTGCCCGAACATCCCCCAATGCGGCCAGAGCCTGGGTTCTTTGAATTCATAAGCCTTCTTCTCTCTATTTTTTGATACTCACCTTCGTGGCGTTGGAACCAACCGAGGGGGCTAGTCTTCAAGGACAGTCTGGTTTGGCTCCCCAAGGACAAGGCCATGGTGGCGGCGAATCGACTCGTGGCCGAACAGGACAAGAAAGCAAGAGAGCAGATGAAGAAGGCGAAGCGACTGAAGCAAGAGGCACAGGATCAGGGAGAGGATGTGAGCAGTGAGGATGAAGATGACAACGATGATGATGACGATGAGGTAGTCATCAGCGTGGATTGGGACATCCTAGAGGACGAGGACACGCTGACAAGTGGCCACCCATCCGTGCAGGGACCCTTCCCTTTCCACGCGGAGGGAAGTGAATCGATGAGGTTGGTGGAGGCCGGCGAGTCTGCCGCTTCGCACGGCATGCTGGTCGAGGACCGGTGGGTGGAGGAAAGCGGGCCTACCACTACCGACCCCAAAGCGACAGGGGAGCGGAGTGGCTCTAGTGCCACGCCGCATGAGATGATGGAGGGGAGCGGGTCTGGTGCCGCGCCCCATGAGATGATGGAGGGGAGCGGGTCTAGAGCCGCGCCCCACGAGGTAAGCCTCCCTACCTCGGAGCAGAGAGTAGGCTCGAAACGGTCCCACCCAGATGAGTCAGGGCAGGGATCTAGGGATTCATCCCCAAAATGCTTCCACCAGCCGAGGACATCAACGTGAGCTGCTGATTCCCCTATTTTCATCCTTTTTCCATTTCTATTTTGGTCTAATGATTAATACCTTTGTGTAGGTTCTTGCGGATGGGTCACCCCCTGGGGCTGGCGCCGAAGAAGAGTCTCACCATTCAAGTGGGACAGATGGCGTCGCCTGGCGTCACCCCTGTTTCGAGCGGGAGTGATGCCGACGTCAGGGCTGCGTTGGCCGACCCGACAGCGTCCGTGGTGGCTCCCATGCATGTGGAGGTTACTGAGCGGGTGGCCTCCTCCATAGCGGACATGGAATAGCTAGCTAAGGGCCGCATATCATTGGTGGAGGTGGTCATGACCGCGCCAAGCCAGGATCAACCGGGCGCGGTCATGGTGGCGCTCGAGGGCATAGTGCAATCCGTGCCACCAGGGGCCCAGGTGGTTCCGCTCGTGGTGCTCGAAGTGACCTAGACGGAGGAGGGTCTAGCCAGAGGGTCCTTGAGTGCGGTGGTGGTGCCGCACAGGGTTAGGAGGGAGCCACCCCTGGTCCCTTTATTGGGAGGAAGCCGCTCCCCCGTGCGGGGGGAGCCGCCACTTCAGTGGATGGCCACCCAAGACCCGACGTTAGCTCTGTTCTTGCTCAATGATCATTCTGAGAGCATGGAGTGGGAGGGTCTTGACATCAAAATTTCGACCATGCTGGAGGCCCTGGACCAGGCCAGAGGAGCCCTGCGTGAAATTGTCATTCCTACTACCTAGGTATTCGCTTGATTTTCTTCTTTCTCCGCATATTTTTGTGTTTTCGCATTTCTGATTCTAGTCTTCTTTCTCTTTAGGTTCTTGTTGCTCGTAGCCGGAATAAATCCTGATTCCTCCATGAGCAGAAGGCGGAGTGGGATCGCCTCTCCGAGGAGGCCCGGCTGCGAGTAGACATGGCCGCACAGCTTGCTACTGCCCAGGAGCGGGAGGCCTAGGCACATCAAGACGTGGAGGAGGCCCACGGGATGTTCGAGGATTTGTCAGCGAGGTCCAAGCTAGATGGGGAGGAGATTGCCAGGCTCCAAAAGGAGCGAGATGAGCTGCTACAGAGGAATGCTACGGCAAATGAGAAGGCCGACGAAGTCCTGAAGGAGCTGGAGATGGAGCGGGACCTCTGGTGGAAGGCCGAGAGTAGGGCCATAGCCCTTCAGCAGAAGGTGGACAAGGACGTCGAGGTGGTTCGCTTGCTTCGGGCGGAGCTAAGTGACACGGTGAGCCGAAGGTTGAGCGCCGAAAATGTCTCCGTCAAGCTGGAAAAAGAGGCTACCTATGCATGAAGGGCCCTTCAGGTTGAGAGCGATGAGCACGATCTTCTACAAGCTGCGGTCGGGGTGGTCCTTAATGCCCTGAATGTGACGGAGCCAGTGGAGACCAGCCTGCTCGTGGCTTGTGCCATAGGTATCACAGCTCAGGTGGGCCAGCTTGAGGAGAGTGCCTTTCACACCGGGATCACCCAGGCCTTCACTGTCGCCCATGCTCATTACGAGAAGGAAATCAACCTGAAGGTGATGAGCGAAGGCTTCCCATCCACCTATGAGGATGATGAGCTAGAGGCAATGGAGAAGATGATTGCTCCCCTTGCGAAAAACCTGGCAGACAATCTAAAAGAGATGGTTCTCCCTCTGCGGGAGTAATTAGTCGAACAATTTTGAGAACAACTTATATGTAATATGTGGACAAGTGTTGGTATTTTTTGAGTCTGGATGCGGTTTCGTGATTTTGCGTCGTAATTTCATTTTGTTTGATTTTTTGCGATCTTACCAATCTGTTCCCCTGAATTATGCCACTGGTCTTGATGCGAGGAGATTGTTTCGAAAGAAAGAAAGGAGGTAGCCGTACCTTAACCAGCCCCCGAGTAAGGTCTGACCCCTGCATTTGCTGGGGTCGGGGGTTACTGGAGATTGGAACTGTGGTTTTGGTGACAGGGTCGACGAAGTCCATGGATGACATCGCAATATTCCTCGTCCTGTCTTCCAACAGAAATCCCCAACTGGGGGATTCTATGGGCTCAGCAAGGTGGGGCCTTCAAACCTGTGTCCCTATATTGATTGGCTTGAGCCCCCCTAGCCTTGTTAGGGTCTGATAGGGGTCGGCCGTTATTTGCGTGTTACCCCGTCCTCGGTTTTTGCAATCAGAGGGGCTGAGTGAACGACACTTGCCTCGACGGCTCGAGTATCGCGCTCAATGAGCTCACTAACGGGTACGTTCGTGTGGAATCCGGGTCCATCATTGGCTGATGGGGTCGGCAGAGCCCTCTAGTGGCACTCCACAACTTCTTAACCCGCCTCCCGGTAGATGCCCGAGCCGTTCGATAGGCTTAGGTAGCCCGATGGCCTCTCCTCGATGGAGATTCTGTGGGTTTGGCTTGGGGTTAGAATCGAACGAGAAAAGGTCGAGACGTCCGTGTCCACTTCTGAGCGGGGTCGGGCAGGGCCGCTAGGGCTTGTCTTGGTTATCTCTCCCTGGCTCTGTTCGGCATGAGGCGGCCTCGAGCCCTTCACGGGCCGACCTTCAAACCTCGGCCTGTGGTCGCCTATATCGAATGAGGCGACGGCCGTTTCGTGATGCGACACACAGCGTTGGGATGTTTTGCCTACGTATAATATAATCGAAATGAAGGCGGGGTCGGTAATGTTACCTTGGCGGTATGAGTGACGAAAAGCTCCTACCAAATGTGTCTGTGCGGGGTTCGGACCCTGATGTTCGTGATGAGGTTGGAGTAACCTACATAAGAATTGCTATTCTTTGTTTTTCGTATCTCGGTGGCAATCCGGGTTGTTTAATTAACTTGGGCAACCTGACAGCTTCTCCTTTAGGAGAGACTCTGTAGGCGGACCCCTCTGAAGGCGTTGAAGCTAGAGATGCGAGGGGCGTTGAGCATGATTTTTCTGGCAAACAGAAACACCATAGCTACCGAGGCATAGGGTCTTCTAGTTCGTCCAGTTTTTTACTCAAAGTTTTATACCCGTATTTCACATCCTTAGTTTCAGGTGTATGGAGGGGGTCGGGTGAGGAGGAAATCTAGATTGGTAGACATCCTCGGTAGCCCCCGATTGATGTTCGTATTCCTGCCGTTTGATGGGGTCGGAAGCCCAAGAATGAATTTTTAACGCATAAAGTAAGAAGGCAGAGATGCTTATCTTTCTTTGGGCATTCGTTTGTCGTCTCTTCTGGGCCGGATGGCCGGCCTAGGAGATCCAAAAGGTCCTGTCGTTGGATCGTCCCGTGGTCCTGCATGAGGAGGTGAAGGGTTGTCTGCCTATGTGGGCGCCTTAATTGCCGCGTCCGAAGCGGGTCAGTGGCGGACCATACCCAGGCAGTGTTTAGTTTGACCAAGGGGGGACGCCTCATTGACTGGGGGTACATCCCGTCAGTTCCAATGCGTCCCCTCAGGTATCAATCAGTATTGATTCCATATTTAAAGAGGGGAATAGAGAGGGTTTTTCATCCAACCTTTCGCCTTTCCTTAGCTATAGCGCCTCCTCTTTAAATAGGGAGGGGGAGGAGAGTTCTCATCCCACCTCCTCTTCTGCCTCCGAGCCGCTATCTCTCCTTCTGCTTCCTTTCTGCCGAATGCGTTCGTGCATCGCGGCGGTTCCTGAGTGAGGAAGAGTAATGCCAGAGAGAGAGAAAACTTATAGATTCGCTCGTGAATCTGGAGCGTGATGTCGAGCCAGAGGTTATCCAATTGTAGATGAGATGGTGCGTGCCGCCCTTGCTAAGGAGTCGCTGTTGCCGAAGGAGAAGAGGCACCGGTGGGCATCGTACGTCGTCGACTTGCGCCGTCGTCCGCTGTGCTCCTCCTTTGGCGGGAGGCGCTTCCTGCCCATATGCCGTTGTCAGGGTTATGGCTTGGGGATGATGGCATAGTCCCCCCGAACGCCCTGGCGGAGGCGTCGCTGTCGAGGTTGCGGCTGACGACGATGGCGTAGTCCCCGGATGCTCTGGCGGAGCGTCGCTGTCGGGGTTGCGGCTGACGATGATGGCGTAGTCCCCGGAACACTCTAGCGGAGGCGTCGCTGTTGGGGTTGCGGCTGACGATGATGGCGTAGTCCCTGGACGCTCCGGTGGAGGCGTTGCTGTGTCGGGGTTGCGGCTGATGACGATGGCGTAGTCCTCAGACGCCCCGATGGAGGCGTTGCAGATGGCGGCGCCTTCGAGGATCCTGCGAAGCGGCGGGATATCGGGATGTCGCCAATGGAGAGCGTGACACGGCGACCACAGTAAACGAGCTGGCCCATGTACACGCCCAGGCATCGCCAATGGAGAGCGTGGCGCGGCGACTGCAGTAGATGAGCTGGCCCGTGTACATGCCCGGGCGTCGCCGATGGAGAGCGTGGCACAGCGACCGCAGTAGTACTTGTAGAGCTAAGTAGAGACTATAATTGAATACTTTGTGGGGAAGCCCCCCGAGTAAACAGTCCTATGAATTTATAAGTATATTGTTCCTTTTTAATAAAATCGCTTTGTAAGTGACGAATTTGTGCAAAAAATGAACAAAATTACATCCTTTGCTTATGGCAAGCAATTTTTTATCTTGCTCCTTTCTGTGAAATGATTTTAGTGCTTTCTGACCATAAATGAATGAGAAGCTCCCGAATCAAATAAAACAACAGTGGGATGCTTGTTGACAAGAAACATACCAGCCGTGACAACTTCTCCAGCGGGCACTTCCTCCACAGCGGTATAATGCACTTGTCCCTGACGTGCCCTAGCATTCACCTACCTCTGATTGTTCTGATTTGAGTTGCTATTCCTCTTGGGGTGGGGGCACTCCTTGGACCAATGACCCAGTTGGTTGCAGTTGAAACAAGGTTGATTACTTTTGAATCCGGTGGAGCTGTCCTGATTGCCATTTCCTTTTGGTAAGGCAATAGTGAACGCCTTACGAAACGGTTTCTGTGGCCTGTTATTCTGAGCTTTCGGTGGTGGAGGCCTAAACTTAGATGCAGGTGGATGGAATGGTGGCCTAGCTGCGATAGGCGCTTTTGACTGGAAAGATCCGGATGCACCGGCCTCATATGCCCTCTTGCGACCCTTAGCAACTGCATGTAGGTTGTTGTGGTTTTCTTGGGTCAAGGCATCACTAATAAACTCATTATACGTGGCACATCTAGAATTTGCCATAGTCTTCATTAATTTGGTACCCAGACCTCGCTTGAAACTCTCAATCTTTTTCTCTTCAGTATCCACGAAACTTGGAGCATATCTTGACAAGTTGTTGAATACGTGCATATATTCTGTGAGTGACTTTGTTCCCTGAGTGAGCCTCATAAATTCAGCTGCTTTCATGCGCATCAGGCCCGGGGGAATATGGTGTCCCCTAAAAGCCAACTTGAACTGATCCCAGGTCACTCTCGCATTAGCAGGCAGAGACGACAGAAAGTGCGTCCACCAGATTCCTGCTGGTCCTTGCAACTGATGAGAAGCATATTCAGCTTTCAGGTGCTCTGTGACCCTTAGCAGACGAAATTTCTGCTCGATGGTATTCAGCCACTCATCGGCCTGCAGTGGTTCCTCAGCCACCTTGAAGATCGGAGGCTTCATGTCCAGAAACTCCTTGAATGAACTGTGCTGATTTGGCTCGGCCCCTGGTTGCTGTGGGTGGCCACGAGCAGTGTTTTGCGCGATAAGGCGCAAGGCTTCTTCCATTGTCCTCTGGCTTCCTAGGAATTGGGTAAAGAATTCCTGAGCAGATGGTGGCGGTGGGGGTGGCAAGTCATCCTGGTTGCCATCCTGGCTGCTGCTAGCTCCAGCACGGGTGCGCGTCATCTGCGAAGTTGCAACAATAAGCGATTATTGGTTGATGCCAAGAGGTTGCAGATGAATTAGGTACTCATGCCAAACTGAAATTACTGGAGAAATTTCTCAAAAGCACAATAAAAACAAAGGCATAATAATTCATTCTCGCAACATGATGTCGCCAATTTGACCACTTATCGTGCTCATAACGCATGCAATTTAAAGCGTGATTACCGACAAGGAACTGGAATTGCATTAACGTTTACCCAAACGTGCGATTTAACATTACATGATAGTCTGGTTACTAATGTCAACTTGGAACTACAGGTCCATTACATAAATAAAGGTGACACATTAGTCTTCCCACTACACGCTAAGCGATCTAATCCTCATCATGATCACTATCGAGGTCAGACGCAGAATCATCTCCTTCCCCAGGTTCTACTTCTTCTTTAGGTGCCACTTCTTCTTCTTCCTCGTACCCCTCTAGATCCATTTCTGTGGCTCCAGGTGGGACATAAGGGTGGAGCTGATTGTGCAGTAGATGAACCTCTTCATGCAGATTATCGTTGTATTCTTCCGCATTGGCCAACTGTTGTCCTAGCTGAAACTGTCGAGCCCTCAGGACATCTTCCCTAGACCAAGCTGCATTTCGCTGGTGAGTTAACCGAGTCATCTCTTCAGTGAGCCTCTCTATCTCGGCGTCGTGCTCCCTTTGAAGCTGACGTCGGTCTTCTCGGGCATGACCAAGAGCACCAGACACATGTCTGAGGCTACCTTCAACTCCATCTAACACTCTCATCACTGCAAACATGGCGCTCATGGCAGGGTTATCGCTGTTCTGCCCTTCTGCTGCACCAATCTCTAAGGATCTTCCTCTTGCCTGCTGCCATGAGTCAGTGGAGGGATTACCTCTTGGAAAGACTCCAACCAAAGCGGCTGCTAGCTCCTGAGGAAAACGATCCATGATATCCCTTAGGATCCCAAAGGCTGCCCTGCCAGCTGCTTCTTCAGCAGTCCTACTAGTCGACTCATAACACCAACCTGTCCACTCAGAATCGTCACCTCAGGGACGGACAATGGCCTCCACAGTAACTAAGAGAACTTCTCCCAACCGCTCATTTGCCCAAAAGTAGCGGGGTTCCATCCCATCAGGATAACCTACATAGCTGAGCACTCTCCACAAGAGTGTAGGCATCCCAAACTCTCCAAGGAACGTGTGACGTTGACGGGTACATGGAGCAAGCTGACGGCTAGGAGCTCTGCCTCCGGTGGACTTGCGAGCAGTCTGCTTGGTGCATGCCATCTGCACCATCAACATGTACCCTTTGGTGAAACAATGCCATAATGGATAAGAGTTACATAACCGAGTAAGAATCCTATAAGGGGAGGAACAAATGTAATTATGTGAATGGTATTTTAACATGATGCATGCTCGTGCCGTACGTCCTCACAAACTTAGGAAAAATTTGTTTCTAACGGTAGACACGGTGGCATACATACGTTCTCTCATAAATAGCGTAACTAGTCGAGCTACACGTTTTGTTGTTAGTGTACCTGCATAAAATTTCATTTCAGCCCTAAACCCATAATGAAATATGCAGAATGTAATTGTAAATACTTTCATATATGTATCCCCATACATATACTTCCGTATCAATCTACCCAACAATAATTTAAACCCACAATTAAATACGTACCATGTACACATGCAAGCATGCATACATAGCCGTACCAAAGCTAACTCTTCCCGACCGCACGCTCACCTCTTGCGGTCATACACTCATCTTACCTTGGCGTAGAGGCATTTGATCCATACATTACCACTCAAGTGAATGGCATCCATACTATAGCACGCCGTATGGACGACGAAGTAAAAACCCCCATGTTAGTACTTAAATAGCCACCTAATAGTCCTTAATCTGGGCATAAGGAAAGTGATCATTGGCACACTTTAGATTTCAAATACCTATTCATTACTATTAGTTGCTAGAAAAGGGTTTTGGAACACAAAAACTTTTGTTTTAAATACACTTGTGACAATTAACGTTGAATCCTGCTCTGATACCAGCTGTCGCAGAACCGACCAATTTATAAGAATACAAGTACAATGGCAATCCGCAAGCGGTCGCACTGTCATACTTGAATCCATATAAACCCGGTAGTCCGTTGAGTACCACGACGGGTCTCGATAAACGATTTACAACAACCAAGATCGTACAGGATTCAACATACATGCCACATATTACATACGGTTCGCAGATACTTTTCATCATCAGAGTACGAATAAAAAGTTATTACAAACTGAGTTTGGTAAACAAGCGGAAGCAAATAAGTTCGAAGATAAAGTTTCCAACATAGTTTGATACAGTGCCAAGTCAGATCACGGTCCACAAAAGCAAAGATAGGAATTACTAAGGAAGCCTGCCCAAGGCTTACTCCTCATCCACAGCGGGATAGAAGCAACTCTTGCAATAACCATGATACACAGTGCCATCTGCAACAATGGGAAAATAAACCCTGAGTACGAGAAGGTACTCAGCTAGACTTACCCGTCATGAACCAGAAATAAAACGACTCCAAGGATTATGCAAGGCTGTATAAGTGGACGTAACTTGACAACATTTTGCGAAAAAAGGCAATTAACCGTTGTACAATTGTGATTCTTTTATCAAGTTAATTATAACTATCCATTTCTAGATTAGCAACTATCCTATGCCAAACATGTGGTATATTATTTAGAATCATACAATAGTAACCATAGCAGGTATTGTAATTCCATATTCATTTGAACCATCATGTTTCATAATATAGTTGCTACGATGTTGGGACTAGCCAAGTTTCTCACTATCCGGGAGAGACAGCGATTCGAATCGATTTCAACCAGCTGGGAATTTATTCCTAACACAAACCCAGATCTATCAGCCACGATAGTCTTAGGTCACCTTTGGTACAACTCAGGTACACATTTCGCGGGTCCGTACCGCGCCGCACAATCTGGAACACTAGATGCCAGGATGCTCAGGCCAAGCCTGCCCTTGGGCTTAGTCTGATCGTTCCCCGGAAGGAGCGCACAACAGAACGGTTCCTGGCCTGAGTTGAATTACTCAGCTTCGCGGTCGGAACGAGTTATCCGGCCAGCTAAGTGAGAGGCATGCGTTCAATCTTGTCAGAAGCGCCAACAACGGTACGGTCCTTAATCGACACAGACGGGGATAAGTCCACACCCAAGACCTCCATGCCTTGTGGCTTCCCTATCGACCTCCCGTCCGGTCTCAATTTTACTTTTACCACATGGTTCTGTTCCACGATAGCAGATATAGCCAACCGTGCTCCGATATCCACCTATATCTCGCAGGTGACAGGACATCACCCGACTTCTACCGGTCTAAGCATGGCTAAGCATATATTCGATCCTGGACCTATACCGGTTAAAGGGTTAATATCTGGACAAGGAATGTACATGCATCAAGTGGTTTCATTCAACTCTTATAACCTAATGCATCAATCATAAATACGTAAGTAAACATTTGTAAATTACTGGGAGACTTATAATGCTCCGGGGCTTGCCTCGCAGAAAGGAAGTAGGGCGGTGGTCAGGACACTCCGGAAGCTCTTCAGGGTTCTGCTCCACGCCTTCGGGAGCGGGGGCTTGTGGATTCTCCTGCGGGTTCCCTTCCTCTACTTCTTCGAATTCCAGCAACGTGATCTCTTCCTCCGATCCTAGATGCATGAGTATGGTATGAGTATTATGAATGCATAATGTTAACAAGTGCATCGCGTTGTTTGAGTAGGTGCATATCTCTTCTCGATTACTACTTAACTATTTCTACAATGCATCGACTACACCATAACCAGCAGCTACTTGTTTCACTCATAACTGGAGTTCTACAAATTCAAAAACAGTGATCCTAGACTTTCTGGAAAGCTTATCAAATTCTCTACAACTTTGTTATTAACCATTTTTACAGTCTACATCAGTTTCAACATTTAACTCATCATATTCTGGAATCAGTCCGGAAATGACTTAACATGCAATATAAAGTAATAACACCTCTACTTCATGTAATCATTCACAAATTGACAACCTAGAACCTACCAACAGTTTAAGCATACCAAATATAGTTAAGATAATATAATGGCAAAGCCCAAACTATTTATTAAATTGCCTTTATTATTTTATTTAGATATCTAGGTTAAATAATAAATATATATCAAATGTGCTTAATAAATTCTCAAAAATTTACAGAGTCTTACTAATGCTCTCAAAGGACTACTATAAAAATTTCATGTCATTTTACTAAGTAGAACATTCTATACAAAAATGATAAGGAAGCAAGGCTTGAAATAGCATAAATGGAAAATCCTATTGAAAAGTGTCAAGCAACAGATTTCTTATTTTTCTTAACATCCCTATGGTACTAGTATCACCTCCAACAAATTTCATGAATTTTGGACTCATAATTAATTTATAAAAATTCATGCAAGGATTAACTATTTATAAAAGAAAAATCTATAACTATAGATCTACCCATGCACTGGTCCTCAAATTTTTACCCAAGCTCACGTATGACAAGGATAGCCTACCACAAAAATTTCATAATTTTTGGAGCACAGGAACTTTAGATATAAAATAAACAAATTTGAATGCATTCAAAAGCACATTTCAATTCCTAATTTAAATCCCCAAAAATTTCTACTGTTGAACCCAAGAACATATTTTTCTTAAATACTACATTTCCTAAGCAACACAATCATATTTATTTCACAATTTTAGGAGCTACCAAACTAAAGATACAAAAATAACAAAACACATCAAAAACTGGATTCAAAATGAGTTAGCCTTCACTACTGCTGTCGCTGACAGGTGGGACCCGCTGGTCAGGGGACCCCACGCGTCAGTGACACGGAGCAGAGCAGCGGCGCTGCTGGGCACTGCGCGGCTGCGGCTCGTCGACGGCGAGCTTCGCCGGCGGTGAGGTCATCACGGTATGACCTACACGACTCGGCGAACCTACTGAACCGCAGGACCGGACCTATTGCCGACCCTAGAGCTATCGGCGGCGGCCATGGCGGAACGGCGGAGCTGGACCATGGCAAAACGCCGGTGACGACCTCGGTGGCCCGATCTAAGGCTCGGACGAGCATAAACTACCTAAGACGCACTCGACGCACTAGCTAACGCATGGAGAGGTGGACTGTGGCGCTCCGGCCATGGTGACGGGGCTTGCGGCGGAGCTCTGGCGAGCTTAAACGCGCGGCGAAGGCTTACCAAGCTTTGGTCAGCGAGCACGGGAGGGAGCAGTGGGTCGCTGGGGAGACGGAGGAGCTATGGTGGTGGTGCTGGAGTGGCTAGGCGTGGGCTGCGCGTGGCTATGGCGATGGCGGAGCTGTGGGCGCTCGGCGGCTGTGCTTGCGGGTGCTGCGGACGGCGAAGGAGACCGAGGCGAAGTGAAAAAGGAGCGTGGCTGAGTGCGGGCGGGTGATGGTGTGATGAAGGCACGCTCGGGCGCGGCGTGGCCTGCGCGGTCAGGGCAACGGCGACGCGCGGCCGACGGGACCTCCACGCGGCGGCTCTGCTCTGAAGCTGGTCGGCCACTGTGCCGATCGATTCAGTTCGTCAGTTAACTGAAAGGGGCGCCTGACAGCCGATTTTGGCGATGACTTAACTTCCAATCCGTGATGAATTAGCGCTAGGTTACTAAACCAACTTTGTAGACCTAAGTACCAGTTACAATTGTTGTTCAATGATCGAGTTCTAATTCTCACCCGAACTCAAGTTATAATGCCCTGAAGGTCAGCTTGTTAGGCTATCAGTCAATCCATCACTTAGAAAATTTGTTAAGTGTTGAAAGCTGGGTTTTGCTGGTTTTTGTGGGACCCATTCAAGCATGTTATAAGCTAAATCAGTCCATGACCCAAAAATAAAAGTTGTTCCTTATGTCAAACACTACAACTTTGCTTTAGTGAACTCCTCCATGCAAGGTCCCTAACACCTAGTTCAACTTTAGTCAAATATGTCACTTTGAAATCATGATACACATTCGAACCATGGCTAAATGACCAAACTAGCCCTAGCACTAAATACCAAAGTTGTTCCTAATGATATCCTAAGCATGTTAAAACAATTTGCAAGGTCATTTAAGCATTTCATGTAGTAGTCACACATATGGCTATTCAGGTCAACGCATGAAATATCACTTAAATGCTTGATCAAGAAATGTGGCCTTCATGAACAAGGTTCCTTTTGTTATCCTAAGTGTAGCTAAGGTGTTGTAGTGACTAGCACTACCCACTTGCATTCATTTGTACATGATCACATGCATATGTTCTAAGAAACACGCGATAACAAGTAATGTTTCATATGTTTCGATCAAATGTTTCAGTTGTAATTGATGATTTATGAATGCTTGATGCTCATGCTCATGTTATGCAAGTCAAGTTATGCAAGGCTAACACCCAAGGTGTTACACCATTGGGCCTAACTGGTGGGAGATCAATCCTAACAATGTGATCCCATTACAATCGCATCTTCTTTTTTAGAACAATTCCCATCGCATCTTTTTTTAGAACAATTCCCATCGCATCTTCTCTGACTGAAAAGCATCAAGCTTGGAGCTGGAGCTCTGACTTGCAGCTGGAAACAAGCCATGGGCTCACGCGCGGCGGTTGCATGAATCCAAACAGGCCTAGGGCCCTCAAAGCCCAGGCCTCTCTCAACCCGCATCAAGTGCAAGGCCCCATGGACCTATGGCCTGCATACATGGTCCAGCGTAAAAAGACCCACTCAGGGCCAACAAGTCTTGATTAATAATTGTCGCCTTGTGTGCCCACTCACAAGCACGCGGGGCCTGCCCCACGCCATTGGGGACTGCCTCCGTCTTCCCACGCCTGACACCGAGGCGAGACAGCAGAAATGCGAGGAGGGAGATGGAAGACTCGATCTTGTTTTGAAATATCCAGATACAACAATTGTAAGATACAAATGAAAACAAATGAAACATTTGAAACATATGTCTGAAACACTTACAAAAAACACCTGAAAACACTTGAAACCATTGTAAACAAACACAACTTCCAGATAAAACACTTGGATCATATGAGTGAAAACATATGCAACATCCAGATAAGCAAATTTGCAACATATGTCAGAAAAAAACAGATGAAACATTAAGAACAAGAGCTTGCAACATACGTGTATAATCCATTAGAACCTGTGCAGCATCCCGATCATCTTTTGCAACATCCATATGAAACACTTGCAACATACCTCTGAAACATTTGAAACACTTAAAACATGCGCTTATAGCATGCGTTTTTCATCTTTCTTCCGTATGACGCAGTGCAGAGCGGGTAACGGTCGGTTCTAGCCAGCCGGCAGCCTAGGATGGTGGCGTGGCCTGGTAGCAGCCAACTGTGCCTGCGCCTGGCCTAGGCATGGCCAATGACGCCCCCTCTCCTAGCCGCCTGGCCTGGGCGCGACGAAGGATGGAGCGCTGAAGGGGACCATGACGTCTAAGAGGGGGGGGGTGAATTAGGCAACTTAAAATTCTAATTCTAAACTATAGCATCTTTTTCTAACCTTAGCAAAATATATGCAAAAGATAAATTATCTAAATGTGCAACTATGGTTTTGCTAGTGTGTTGCTATCTCTACCACAAAAGGAGTAATACAATCAATGTAAATGCAGAAGCTAAAGAGCAAGATAGAGATATGCAAACTCCCATCAACGACTCCGGTATTTTTACTGAGGTATTGAGAAGCACGCAAGCTTCCTCCTAGTCCTCGTTGAAGCCCCTCGTACTCGCAAGGGCCAAGCTCCCAGTCGGGTAACTCTGTGGATAGTCTCAGGCCTTCCCCACGCACAAGTGGGTCTCCGATGTGCCTTTCGCTAAGTCTCTCCTAGATGCTCCCCGCCGTCTTCACTATCAAGCTTCCGGCCAAAATGCCGTGGGCCTTGTTCCCTCTGGTACACAGTGGTGGCCACACCACAATCGTGGATGGTGTGATCTCGCAAGACTACAAGCCCCTCCGATGTACAACAATGATGCACGCAAGCATCGAGTGGTAAGAGATATGTAAGCCTCACTAAACACTAGGCCTAAACATAGAGCAAGCACATAAGCGGTGGTCTAATCAACCTAAGCACTTCGCAAAGCACCTACGCTAATCACCTAATAACACATTAAGCACTATGCAAGTGGATATCACTAAAATGGTGTATCAACACCCTAGATATGTTTCCTCAACTCCACACTCTTATTTGACCAGTTCGAGGTTGTATTTATAAGCCCTACTAAGAAAGTAGTCGTTGGGAACGAAATCCCGCTTTTCTGCTACTGATCGGACGCTGATCACGTCCTGGCAGAACACGTCCGGTCGTCCCGACCATTGGAGCCGCGATCCACTGATCGGATGCTGCAAGCATCTGGTCACATGCCACCAGACGCGTTCGGTCGTATTTTCACCGCTCTAGAACCTCTCTGTACTCGATCGGACTCGGTTGTCCTACGTCCGGTTGATCTGCCACCAGCGTTCAGTCACGCCTATTGCTGAGCCTTTTGATTGGAGCATCCAGTCACTTTCCTCCAACATCCAGTCCAGCGTCCGGTCACCTCTGTAAGCTCGTTTCTTCGTGATCTTACGTATAGCTTGGTTCCTATCTTCATGCTTGGACTTTACTTGATATTTTGGGTCTTCTCTTGTGCTTCTAGAGTCTTGCTTATGGTATTGATCATCAGATCATCACGTCGCCTTCGTCCAAGTCACGTCTTGCATCCTATTGAACTACAAAACAATCACTTGCAACTTCATTAGTCCAATTTGGTTGTGTTGATCATTAAACACCAAAATCCAAAGTAAATGGGTCATGGGTCCATTTTCCTTACAAGCACGTCAGGGGACAGAGGGCCGCTGCACTCGCTAAGCACGCGCATGGAGCTTGGAGGCGAAGGGCGAGGCTCCGGCAACCGGGTCCAGCATGTGGCAGAACCACCTGAAATAACACACCTTCGGAGACGCTTGTCTTCAACTAGACACTAAGCACCCCAAAAGCAAGCTACATCGGACGGTTCCATCGAGCACACCCCATGGGAGAACTCAAACAATCCACGTTTTTCCACCAGGATCCAATAATAAGAACGAGTTTATAATACTTAGTCCATTTCATACATCAAGAGTTCTTAGAAATACATTATTACAATACCAAGCTCAGAGTATGAAATTTAAATAGCGGAATTGAAATAAACTTCTAACGATAAGATACAAGGATCCGTCTGTGCCCACTAGAAGAATCCTCCACACAACAGTCACTCCTTAAGCTGCACCTGCAACAGGAGTAAATAAACCCCGAGTACATAATGTACTCGCAAGCCTTACCCGACTAGTGGGAATAATTTCCCAACTCCAAAGGATATGATAAGCTTTATAGTTTCCTGGGCTTCCATTTTGCAAAAAGTATTACTAGTAGTGAATCCTTATGTATGTTTTATTAGCAGTCATGATTAGTTCATTAGCAAACCATTCTATGTAAGCACATGTTCTACTTTCAAGCAAGAGTTGAGCAATCAGATCCATTTTACCATCTTTCATCTTTCAGTTCTTACTATGGTGCAAGATCATAGACAAGTCATACCGTATTACACAACGATTTGCGAATCAATGTAGCCTAGCAGGGTACCCTGAAACACATGCCCCGCTTGTACCCCAGGCATAAGCAATACTAACCCACCACTCTCCTGTCAAGGGGTCTAGGTCCCTGTCCAAACTTAGACTCCAAGCCCCCACACCTGAGTTCCAGACTTAGTGTGGTGCTTAGACCTCCACCATCCCCGCCTCTAATCTGTTGGTCCAGAAAAAGTCAGAACCCATGATAAAAGAGCAACGAGCCTTCCCTCTCCCATAAGCAAGTATGTGCTCAGATAATAAGTCTGTGATCTGACTAGAATCAAATGCAACGGTCAGTCCTTAACTAACATGGACAGGAAAAATAGTGTAACCAAGCTATGCCCCGTCAGCCGCAGGACACAACCTCTTACACCCACCAATACCCGTACCATATCCCTACCCGGTCTCTATTTCTTTTTACCATTTTTATCATGAGAGTGATAATAATAATCATCTATTGTGAGTAACGACAGGTTACTCACGCTACCGATAGCCTAAGCATAGCAGCTACTCGACCTATGCTAGTAAGACTCATAGATAGGTTATTTATGCATGTAGTTTCAATATAAATCCTGTAACATAAATGCATATATATATATATCCAGTGATCATTCAAAATAAGGGTTATGCACCAGGGCTTGCCTTGGGCTGGCATGGTGTCAGCTCATTTAGTCAGTGGTGGCTCCGGGACCCCCTCCAACACGAAGATCTCCTCCTCGTACTCCTCGATCACCTCCTTGAACTCGTGATCTCTGATGATCATGATCTCCGCCAACTCGTTCTCTATATGCATGCGATGATGATGCAACACTTAGCATTTCGGCAACAATAACTCTTAAAATAAGAATACACATGGTAAACTACTAAGCTAGCTCTCATGACTAAGATACTAAGCTAACTATCATCTTTATAAAGTAAAGTGTTGGGTTCAACTAACAAACACCTAGCTTTACAAATGAAGGATATATCTCTATTTCTACTAATGATTTAATGTATATTTGAAACAAAGAGCATTTAACTACCCTTATGTTAAGTCTATTCTAAAGCTACAAAAATTACAGTGAGCGCATAATAATACCATGAAGTTACTATAAATTTTTCAAAGCTAAAGCTATCACATTTTGCCATAAAAATTCCTACAATAATTAACCTAATAATATTAAGCACTCTCAAATGATTTAATAACTCCTAATATCGACAAGTATATATATGAACTAAATACACTACCAAATATAGCACAATTTTAGAAACTTAACAAAATTGGTTTCACAATTTTTGGATACCCACATGATTTTATATGATTTATTAAAGATCAGCTTAGAAATATAAATAAAAAGCTATTTCTATTCTCCACGAAAAAACTAAACTGATTTCTGCCCAACGTGGCCCACACGCGATGCAGCGAGTGCACGACGGCCCATAGGCACGGCCCACGTGAGGTCGACCTGCAGCGCGAGGTGGCCCACGATGAGGAAGCACGCGTGTGCTGGCATTCTTGCAAAAATGCCCTAGGACTATAAGCAAAACAACCCGCAATCCACATTACTATTTCTATAGACAACGACTTTGCAACGATGAAAGGTCCTTGTGTGGTTTTGGTAATTAAGTGACAACCTAGGTGGACTAATTGTGTTTATGTGAGATACACAGGTGATTAGTCCACATGTACATGTGTGTGAGCAACATATGCCATGAAGGTGAAAATGGCTTGTAGATGTTGCAAAGCTCACACATGCGATGATGAAGGAGCTCATTGCAAATGAGACATGGCATTGAGTCATGTGATCAAGGTGGAGAAGATCAAGACATAACCTGGCTTGATGGACTGGTTGCAAGCGTGAAGGGCAAGTCGGAGGCTTTGGAGCGATGGACCGCTTGGCGGTGAAGCTTAAGCAAGACTTGACGCCGATGGACGAAGACAACGGTGAAAAGCAAGTGAAGTCATGATTGATGAACCAATATGATCACATGATGATATGAAGTGGATCATATCATTGTTTATCATGTTGGTGCATGTGTTGCATCGACATTGAAGGAGATGAAATGGAATGCGCAAGGCAAAGGTATAACCTAGGGCATTTTATTTCATCGGTCATAGGTGTGTAGAGAAGTTGATGATCGGGTTTTAGGATAGATGGCCATACTATTAAGAGGGGCAAACTTATTTGCAAATCGGTCATCTAGTGCCACTCGAGTGATCTATCTTTGCATCGTCACTGGGATTGAATGGCGTGGCAAGCTGAGTGGCTAATCCTTTGGAAAATGATTGTGAAAATGCTAACACACACACATGGTGGTGTATACTTAGTGATGTTGGCACATTTATAAAGGAGATGAAGTTGGAGTTGATGTGGATCAAACTCAATGATGGAACAGAGGCGAGAAAGGTTCGAAACTCCACCGGCGGAGTGTCCAACGGTCCGACGGTGCCACCGGCACCCTATACAGAAAAGACAGGGTCTCACAGAGTGCACCGGACACTGGTCACGCAGTGATCGGACACTGGGGTCCTGTGTTCGGTCAGTGGCAGCAGACAGCGCACAGGCGTCGGTCTTCGACCAGACACTTGCGCTGAAAGTGATCGGACGTTGCACGGTGCATTCGGTCAGGCTGACATACGGTGAGGTAGGCAACATAGAGAAGGTGGAGAAGGACCAAACACTAATGCTGCATCCGATCGTGACCGACCGAACGTGTCCAGTCTCGACTAGAACCTTACTGGAAATGACCGGATGCTGAGGTCCTGCGTCCGGTCACTTTGAGCAGTTGCGTCCGGTCATCACTTAACCGTTGAGATTAGGTGAATAGTGTTTCAAGCCAATGACATGTGGCAAGCATCGAGCGACCGGATGTTGAGGTCCTGCGTCAGGTCGATCTGACCGGAGCGTTCGGTCGTCCCAAATTTTACCCAGTGATGGGGTAACGGCTAGTTTAGCCCATAGGGCTATAAATAGAAGGTGGTCTCAGCCATGGCTAGGGCAGAGCACCTCGGGGGACTTTGTGTCCATGCTTGAGAGTGCTTGGGAGCCCTTCATCTCACATATGCTTGATAGTGATCATCCAATTATATGAGAGAGCGATTCTAGTGTGATTGCATCATGAGATTGCATCGAGTGGCACTAGGTGATCGAGTTGCAAGCCAGTGGTGCTTGTTGCTCTTGGAGGTTGCCACCTCCTAGATGGCTTGGTGGTTGTCGGTGTTTCATACGAGCATCGGCAAGTAAATTTATAGTAATGCGCGTTAGGCTCGGATGGTGTGCTAAAGGACACAAGATTTATACTGGTTCGGGGCGAATGTCCCTACGTCCAGTTTGTTGTTGCTCGTGTTATTAGCACCGGGAATGGTCTATAGTAAGGGGTACAAACGATCGAGAGAGGGACTGGTCCCAAGTCTCTGATGGAAGGGTTTGAAAGGAGGTCAAGAGCTTCATAGCAACTTGATTGTGTGTATGTGTGTCTTCCTGTTTGGTTCAAAGTCCATCCCTTTTGATGGAGGAAGCGCATCCCCTTTTATAGAGGAAGGGGCTGGCTTTTACAAGGGCGAGGGTTTAGGATGTATACTCTACTTAGTCTTGTGGCTCACGTCTACCTGACTTTGTTCTTCATTCTGATGAGTACGAAGGAAGATAAGCGCCTACAATACTATTGATGTCTCTATAGAATGTCAGGTTGATTATAGAAGGCTGC
This sequence comes from Miscanthus floridulus, assembly GCF_019320115.1. Lineage (NCBI taxonomy): Eukaryota > Viridiplantae > Streptophyta > Magnoliopsida > Poales > Poaceae > Miscanthus > Miscanthus floridulus. Next base: position 15,376,661 of record NC_089580.1, read on the forward strand.
CCTGCGCAGGGTGTGGGCTGTAGTATAGTGGTTTTGACTTATTGGCCTCTCCCAGCCTTGCTCCGCATGCCTTCTGGTTCCTGTGTGTCTTCGTCGGAGGGACAAGGGGTCGGGGTCCAGAGCGACGCCGTGGTCAAGGCCTTCTGACTTGGTGGACCTGAGGGGTCCGAAAGCGGGTGCCGCTCCCTCGGGTCCATAGCGTGGTGATGGAATGTCCATCGTGCGTGGAGATAGTAAATCCTTTTCTGGAGCGTAGCGGTTGTCGTATTTCTTCGTTGGGTTCCGTGTCCCAGGGCTGAAGGCGGCGCCTACAACTCTACAGGGCGAGGAGCACGCACCTGTACAACCTTTCGAGCTCTACGGCGCCCGAAAGGGTCTAAAGCATCTGTCCCATCATCCCCTGGTAGTACTTTTCCTACCAGGGCGCAGGGTATGGTCCTTGGAGCCACGGTTGACCCAAACTTCTTGTCCTGCCCTGTACATATCATTTTGAGGGAACAGGGAGAAGTTGTCAGGTAAGATGAATCCGGTCTTTAGATATGGAGCAGGGTGAGGCTCGTTCCTTGCCGTCGGGTGAAACAGAGACCAATCCCTATCTCTAGGGCAAGACCGTCCTTGCCCCTCTAGGGTCGGGCGAGGCGGAATCTATCCCTTAGCCCTTGAGCGAGACCGAGCCCGCCCTAAAGGTGTCGGGCGAGACAAAGATTAGCCCTGAGCCCTCGGGCGAGGCAGAGCCACCTCAAAGGTGTCGGGTGAGACGGAGATTAGCCCTAAGCCCACGGGCGAGGTAGAGCCACCTCAAAGGCATCGAGCGAGACGGAGTCTAGCCCTGAGCCCTCGGGTGAGGCCGAGCCACCTCAAAGGCGTCGGGCAAGATGGAGACTAACTCTGAGCCCTTGGGTGAGGCAGAGCTATCTCAAAAAGGCATCAGGCGAGGCGGAACCAAACCTCTGTCATTCGAACAAGGGACGAAATGGCGCTCTTGTGCGTCTAGAAGTTTTTAACGTTTGGTGGTTTTTGGTTCCACCTTCTGGGGTACCTCGGTATTAGGTCCCCGACAGTAGCCCCCGAGCCTCTAGGTGATTTGAGCAGAACCGCCTAGAGGGTGTTTTTTGATTTTGTCGGAGTTACTTCACCGAAGGGTGCGCGTGAGCGCACCCGATGGGTGTAGCCCCCGAGCCCCCGGGTGATTCGAGTAGAGTTGCCTAGGGGGTTGTATCGGTCCCTTCACGGGTAAGGCTAAAGGACTTAGTTTTTTGTCAACTGGATGTTTTTCCGAGTGGGTCATGGCATCCCATTCGTGGGGAACTCATTCAGTGCTGACCTAACTGGTGCTTGTGCCCTTGATTTCGGATCATTCGCGGACCCTTCCTTAGTTGGGTCGGCCGTCGAGCTTCTGGGCCCTAGGCGGGCCAAAGAGAAAAAAAGGGGCCTTCGTGGCTTGCGTTTCCTAGGTGGGTAGAGAGTCCAGATTCGCCTAGGGAAGGTGAATCGTCCATCGAGATTTTTGGGGTGAGAGAATAGGGACTACGGGAGCGTGTCCCGCGACGTGACGCGGTCGCGCACGTGGCAGGCCCAGAGATCGAGGCGGATGGTTGCCGTTCTCGTGTCCGTCACCTCCTATAAAACCACGGGGTTCACCCCCAAGGTTCTGTATTTCGCTCCCCTGCCTTTGCGTTCTGAAACATCCACCGCCAATCGCCCCAGCCTCCTACGCTCATGTTGCAGCCGCCGTCAAGCTCGCGCATGCCCTCCTCCCTCATTGCTTTGATGGAGTTGTGGGGCAGGTCTAGCATCACCTCATGGCGTCTAGAGGGCCTCGTCCATCATGGCCTTCTCTGCCCACTGTCCGTCGTCCAGGAGTGGCTGCTTCCTGGCGACGAGGGTGAGCCGGTGCCGCCTAAAGGGTATGTTGTCTCTTTCGCCATCTTTCATGAGCGGGGATTCGCGGTGCCCGCGCATAGATTCCTTCGGGGGCTGCTGGATTATTACGAGGTGGAGCTGCAGCATCTAACTCCCAATGGGATTCAACACATGGCAGCATTTGTTGCCCTATGCGAGGGTTTTCTAGGGATCGATCCCCATTTTGATCTGTGGCGATATTTCTTTAACATTAGTTTGTCGAAGAGGAAGATTGGGGGGAAAGATGTGAACGTGCCGATGGGATGTGCCAGCATTCATCTACGCCATACCCGGTCGAGAGGTTACCCATACATGCGTCTGGCGACATCCAACAAGGGATGGCACTCGCAGTGGTTTTATGTTAGGGATGATGTGAGTGCCACCCTTCCGAGGTACACTAGACGCCTTATTGTAGATGCTCTGGAGTCGTGGAGCTGGGGCGTCCAGTCCAAAGACAAGAAACACCTCTCCGACCTTCTCTCCGCCCTCCAAGCCCTAAAGGATTAGGGTATAAAGGGGACGGGGATTATCGGCGCCTATCATGCGAGGAGGGTGGCACCACTAATGGCGCGCGTGCTTCCCCTGCATCGGATGATGCCCGGGATGTCGTTCGAAGGGACGGTGCTCATTGACGAGGCGCTCCCTTACTCGGAAGTGGCGCAGCGCATCAAGGAGGCGATGGAGCCGATGAAGGATTCTGTCGGCAGGGTCCTCGACATCGTGTATCCAGTGCCCGAACATCCCCCAATGCGGCCAGAGCCTGGGTTCTTTGAATTCATAAGCCTTCTTCTCTCTATTTTTTGATACTCACCTTCGTGGCGTTGGAACCAACCGAGGGGGCTAGTCTTCAAGGACAGTCTGGTTTGGCTCCCCAAGGACAAGGCCATGGTGGCGGCGAATCGACTCGTGGCCGAACAGGACAAGAAAGCAAGAGAGCAGATGAAGAAGGCGAAGCGACTGAAGCAAGAGGCACAGGATCAGGGAGAGGATGTGAGCAGTGAGGATGAAGATGACAACGATGATGATGACGATGAGGTAGTCATCAGCGTGGATTGGGACATCCTAGAGGACGAGGACACGCTGACAAGTGGCCACCCATCCGTGCAGGGACCCTTCCCTTTCCACGCGGAGGGAAGTGAATCGATGAGGTTGGTGGAGGCCGGCGAGTCTGCCGCTTCGCACGGCATGCTGGTCGAGGACCGGTGGGTGGAGGAAAGCGGGCCTACCACTACCGACCCCAAAGCGACAGGGGAGCGGAGTGGCTCTAGTGCCACGCCGCATGAGATGATGGAGGGGAGCGGGTCTGGTGCCGCGCCCCATGAGATGATGGAGGGGAGCGGGTCTAGAGCCGCGCCCCACGAGGTAAGCCTCCCTACCTCGGAGCAGAGAGTAGGCTCGAAACGGTCCCACCCAGATGAGTCAGGGCAGGGATCTAGGGATTCATCCCCAAAATGCTTCCACCAGCCGAGGACATCAACGTGAGCTGCTGATTCCCCTATTTTCATCCTTTTTCCATTTCTATTTTGGTCTAATGATTAATACCTTTGTGTAGGTTCTTGCGGATGGGTCACCCCCTGGGGCTGGCGCCGAAGAAGAGTCTCACCATTCAAGTGGGACAGATGGCGTCGCCTGGCGTCACCCCTGTTTCGAGCGGGAGTGATGCCGACGTCAGGGCTGCGTTGGCCGACCCGACAGCGTCCGTGGTGGCTCCCATGCATGTGGAGGTTACTGAGCGGGTGGCCTCCTCCATAGCGGACATGGAATAGCTAGCTAAGGGCCGCATATCATTGGTGGAGGTGGTCATGACCGCGCCAAGCCAGGATCAACCGGGCGCGGTCATGGTGGCGCTCGAGGGCATAGTGCAATCCGTGCCACCAGGGGCCCAGGTGGTTCCGCTCGTGGTGCTCGAAGTGACCTAGACGGAGGAGGGTCTAGCCAGAGGGTCCTTGAGTGCGGTGGTGGTGCCGCACAGGGTTAGGAGGGAGCCACCCCTGGTCCCTTTATTGGGAGGAAGCCGCTCCCCCGTGCGGGGGGAGCCGCCACTTCAGTGGATGGCCACCCAAGACCCGACGTTAGCTCTGTTCTTGCTCAATGATCATTCTGAGAGCATGGAGTGGGAGGGTCTTGACATCAAAATTTCGACCATGCTGGAGGCCCTGGACCAGGCCAGAGGAGCCCTGCGTGAAATTGTCATTCCTACTACCTAGGTATTCGCTTGATTTTCTTCTTTCTCCGCATATTTTTGTGTTTTCGCATTTCTGATTCTAGTCTTCTTTCTCTTTAGGTTCTTGTTGCTCGTAGCCGGAATAAATCCTGATTCCTCCATGAGCAGAAGGCGGAGTGGGATCGCCTCTCCGAGGAGGCCCGGCTGCGAGTAGACATGGCCGCACAGCTTGCTACTGCCCAGGAGCGGGAGGCCTAGGCACATCAAGACGTGGAGGAGGCCCACGGGATGTTCGAGGATTTGTCAGCGAGGTCCAAGCTAGATGGGGAGGAGATTGCCAGGCTCCAAAAGGAGCGAGATGAGCTGCTACAGAGGAATGCTACGGCAAATGAGAAGGCCGACGAAGTCCTGAAGGAGCTGGAGATGGAGCGGGACCTCTGGTGGAAGGCCGAGAGTAGGGCCATAGCCCTTCAGCAGAAGGTGGACAAGGACGTCGAGGTGGTTCGCTTGCTTCGGGCGGAGCTAAGTGACACGGTGAGCCGAAGGTTGAGCGCCGAAAATGTCTCCGTCAAGCTGGAAAAAGAGGCTACCTATGCATGAAGGGCCCTTCAGGTTGAGAGCGATGAGCACGATCTTCTACAAGCTGCGGTCGGGGTGGTCCTTAATGCCCTGAATGTGACGGAGCCAGTGGAGACCAGCCTGCTCGTGGCTTGTGCCATAGGTATCACAGCTCAGGTGGGCCAGCTTGAGGAGAGTGCCTTTCACACCGGGATCACCCAGGCCTTCACTGTCGCCCATGCTCATTACGAGAAGGAAATCAACCTGAAGGTGATGAGCGAAGGCTTCCCATCCACCTATGAGGATGATGAGCTAGAGGCAATGGAGAAGATGATTGCTCCCCTTGCGAAAAACCTGGCAGACAATCTAAAAGAGATGGTTCTCCCTCTGCGGGAGTAATTAGTCGAACAATTTTGAGAACAACTTATATGTAATATGTGGACAAGTGTTGGTATTTTTTGAGTCTGGATGCGGTTTCGTGATTTTGCGTCGTAATTTCATTTTGTTTGATTTTTTGCGATCTTACCAATCTGTTCCCCTGAATTATGCCACTGGTCTTGATGCGAGGAGATTGTTTCGAAAGAAAGAAAGGAGGTAGCCGTACCTTAACCAGCCCCCGAGTAAGGTCTGACCCCTGCATTTGCTGGGGTCGGGGGTTACTGGAGATTGGAACTGTGGTTTTGGTGACAGGGTCGACGAAGTCCATGGATGACATCGCAATATTCCTCGTCCTGTCTTCCAACAGAAATCCCCAACTGGGGATTCTATGGGCTCAGCAAGGTGGGGCCTTCAAACCTGTGTCCCTATATTGATTGGCTTGAGCCCCCCTAGCCTTGTTAGGGTCTGATAGGGGTCGGCCGTTATTTGCGTGTTACCCCGTCCTCGGTTTTTGCAATCAGAGGGGCTGAGTGAACGACACTTGCCTCGACGGCTCGAGTATCGCGCTCAATGAGCTCACTAACGGGTACGTTCGTGTGGAATCCGGGTCCATCATTGGCTGATGGGGTCGGCAGAGCCCTCTAGTGGCACTCCACAACTTCTTAACCCGCCTCCCGGTAGATGCCCGAGCCGTTCGATAGGCTTAGGTAGCCCGATGGCCTCTCCTCGATGGAGATTCTGTGGGTTTGGCTTGGGGTTAGAATCGAACGAGAAAAGGTCGAGACGTCCGTGTCCACTTCTGAGCGGGGTCGGGCAGGGCCGCTAGGGCTTGTCTTGGTTATCTCTCCCTGGCTCTGTTCGGCATGAGGCGGCCTCGAGCCCTTCACGGGCCGACCTTCAAACCTCGGCCTGTGGTCGCCTATATCGAATGAGGCGACGGCCGTTTCGTGATGCGACACACAGCGTTGGGATGTTTTGCCTACGTATAATATAATCGAAATGAAGGCGGGGTCGGTAATGTTACCTTGGCGGTATGAGTGACGAAAAGCTCCTACCAAATGTGTCTGTGCGGGGTTCGGACCCTGATGTTCGTGATGAGGTTGGAGTAACCTACATAAGAATTGCTATTCTTTGTTTTTCGTATCTCGGTGGCAATCCGGGTTGTTTAATTAACTTGGGCAACCTGACAGCTTCTCCTTTAGGAGAGACTCTGTAGGCGGACCCCTCTGAAGGCGTTGAAGCTAGAGATGCGAGGGGCGTTGAGCATGATTTTTCTGGCAAACAGAAACACCATAGCTACCGAGGCATAGGGTCTTCTAGTTCGTCCAGTTTTTACTCAAAGTTTTATACCCGTATTTCACATCCTTAGTTTCAGGTGTATGGAGGGGGTCGGGTGAGGAGGAAATCTAGATTGGTAGACATCCTCGGTAGCCCCCGATTGATGTTCGTATTCCTGCCGTTTGATGGGGTCGGAAGCCCAAGAATGAATTTTTAACGCATAAAGTAAGAAGGCAGAGATGCTTATCTTTCTTTGGGCATTCGTTTGTCGTCTCTTCTGGGCCGGATGGCCGGCCTAGGAGATCCAAAAGGTCCTGTCGTTGGATCGTCCCGTGGTCCTGCATGAGGAGGTGAAGGGTTGTCTGCCTATGTGGGCGCCTTAATTGCCGCGTCCGAAGCGGGTCAGTGGCGGACCATACCCAGGCAGTGTTTAGTTTGACCAAGGGGGGACGCCTCATTGACTGGGGTACATCCCGTCAGTTCCAATGCGTCCCCTCAGGTATCAATCAGTATTGATTCCATATTTAAAGAGGGGAATAGAGAGGGTTTTTCATCCAACCTTTCGCCTTTCCTTAGCTATAGCGCCTCCTCTTTAAATAGGGAGGGGGAGGAGAGTTCTCATCCCACCTCCTCTTCTGCCTCCGAGCCGCTATCTCTCCTTCTGCTTCCTTTCTGCCGAATGCGTTCGTGCATCGCGGCGGTTCCTGAGTGAGGAAGAGTAATGCCAGAGAGAGAGAAAACTTATAGATTCGCTCGTGAATCTGGAGCGTGATGTCGAGCCAGAGGTTATCCAATGTAGATGAGATGGTGCGTGCCGCCCTTGCTAAGGAGTCGCTGTTGCCGAAGGAGAAGAGGCACCGGTGGGCATCGTACGTCGTCGACTGCGCCGTCGTCCGCTGTGCTCCTCCTTTGGCGGGAGGCGCTTCCTGCCCATATGCCGTTGTCAGGGTTATGGCTGGGGATGATGGCATAGTCCCCGAACGCCCTGGCGGAGGCGTCGCTGTCGAGGTTGCGGCTGACGACGATGGCGTAGTCCCCGGATGCTCTGGCGGAGGCGTCGCTGTCGGGGTTGCGGCTGACGATGATGGCGTAGTCCCCGGACACTCTAGCGGAGGCGTCGCTGTTGGGGTTGCGGCTGACGATGATGGCGTAGTCCCTGGACGCTCCGGTGGAGGCGTTGCTGTCGGGGTTGCGGCTGATGACGATGGCGTAGTCCTCAGACGCCCCGATGGAGGCGTTGCAGATGGCGGCGCCTTCGAGGATCCTGCGAAGCGGCGGGATATCGGGATGTCGCCAATGGAGAGCGTGACACGGCGACCACAGTAAACGAGCTGGCCCATGTACACGCCCCAGGCATCGCCAATGGAGAGCGTGGCGCGGCGACTGCAGTAGATGAGCTGGCCCGTGTACATGCCCCGGGCGTCGCCGATGGAGAGCGTGGCACAGCGACCGCAGTAGTACTTGTAGAGCTAAGTAGAGACTATAATTGAATAACTTTGTGGGGAAGCCCCCGAGTAAACAGTCCTATGAATTTATAAGTATATTGTTCCTTTTTGTAATAAAATCGCTTTGTAAGTGACGAATTTGTGCAAAAAATGAACAAAATTACATCCTTTGCTTATGGCAAGCAATTTTTTATCTTGCTCCTTTCTGTAGAAATGATTTTAGTGCTTTCTGACCCTTCTCATGGTCTAAGTCATAAGAAGCTAGGAACGTGGGTGAACTAATTCTGATTGAACTAGTGAGCAAAGAAGTTGTAGCCATTGGGGCGTGGGTGTCTCGTAGTCCTACCAGTTGTATTCAGAATTGGTTCCCAAAATCTTAGCCCTTGGGACTCGTTTATGAGGCGAATGGAAAACTTAGAGAATGTTTGTAAATATAACACAGGAGGTTTTTTGCAAGCGTAATACTTGTATTACATATGTCATATGTTATGATCACATGCCAGCCCCCGAGTGAGGCCTAACCCCTCGCGATTTGCAGGGGTCGGAAGTCACTAAGGATCGGGGTTTTGTTATGACAAAATCTGATTAGGAAGAGTGTAAGCTTATTTTAAGGATAGAAACGACGTAGCTGCTCGATGTTCTAGGCGTTGGTGAAGACCTCGCCGTTGATGGTTTTCAACCGGTAGGCGCCTGGGCGAAGTACTTCTGTGATGACGTAGGGCCCTTCCTAGGGCGGGGAGAGTTTGTGGCTGTCCTTCTTGCTCTGCACAAGACAGAGGATGAGGTCTCCAACGTTGAAGGCTCGACCCTGCACCCGTCGGCTGTGGTACCATCGCAATGCCTGCTGGTACTTAGCCGAATGGAGGAGGGCAACATCACAGACTTCTTCTAGCTGGTCCATGGCGTCTTGGTGGGATGCCTCGGCTCCTTGTTCGTCGTATGCTCTGATTCTCGGCACTCCATAGTCAAGGTCCGTTGGAAGAACGGCCTCAGAACCATAGACCATGAAGAAGGGTGTGTAGCCGATGGTTCGGCTAGGAGTTGTCCTTAGGCTCCAGAGCATGGCCAGGAGCTCAGCGAGCCAGTGCGCGCCGAACTTGTTCAACCGGTTGAAAATTCTAGGTTTGAGGCCTTGAAGGAGCATGCCGTTTGCGCACTCGACCTGCCCGTTCGTCCAGGGGTGTGCGATGGCTGCCCAATCGATTCGGATGTGTTGTTCATCACAGAATCGAACGAATTTTCTGCCGGTGAACTATGTGCCATTGTCTGTGATGATGGAGTTCGGTACTCCAAAGCGATGGGTGATGTTGAGGAAGAACAGAACCGCTTGCTCGGATTTGATCGTGGATATTGGTCGAGCTTCAATCCATTTTGTAAACTTGTCTATGGTGACAAGCAGGTGGGTGAAGCCCCCGGGCGCCTTTTTGAGTGGCCCAACCAGGTTGAGCCCCTAGACCGCGAAGGGCCACGTGATGGGGATCATCTAGAGAGCCTAGGCCGGGAGGTGTGTTTACCGAGCGTAGTACTAGCACCCTTCGCAGGTGCGTACGATTTGCTCGGCATTAGCTACTACGGTGGGCCAGTAGAAACCTTGTCGGAATGCATTCCCAACCAACGTTCTTGGTGTGGCATGATGACCGCAGACTCCACCGTGGATGTCGCTCAGTAGGAGTTTTCCCTGTTCGCTAGGGATACAGAGTTGCAGAATCCCATTGTGACTCTGTTTGTAGAGTTTGCCTTCTACAAGAACGAAGGACTTGGCGCATCGTGCGAGCCGTCGGGCTTCCATCTTATCTGCCGGTAGTGTGTCATGGAGGAGGTAGTCGAGGTAAGGCGTTCTCCAGTCATCAGGAGGGTCGGACTCTACTGCTGGGTCCTCTTCAAGCTCCATGACCTCGGGGTCGGGCAGAGCAGTTGGAGGGTCGGCCCCTGGGGTCGGACTAGATGGGCCATCGTTGGCTTGTTTCGACCCCATGCAGCGTACCGAGGGTTTGTGTTGGTCGCTAGCAAAAATGCCTACCGAGACTGGCTCTCGTCCGGATGCTGCTTTCGCAAGTGTGTCGGCTACTTCGTTGAGGCGCCTTGGGATGTGATTGAGTTCGAGGCCGTCGAATTTGTCCTCTAGCCATCGCACCTCTTGATAGTATGCCTCCATCTTGGTGTCATGGCAGCATGACTCTTTCATGACCTGGTTGACGACCAGCTGAGAGTCGCCCCTGATGTTGAGGCATCGAATGCCCAGCTCGATGGCGATTCATAGGCCATTGACGAGTGCTTCATATTCTATAGTATTGTTTGATGAGGGGAAACAGAGCCGAACCATGTACCTCATGGGGACCCCAAGAGGAGATACAAAAACTAGTCCTGCTCCGGCGCCCTTCTTCATCAGCGACTCGTCAAAGTACATTGTCCAGTACTCTTGATCGACGACTGTTGGTGGTATCTGGACCTCGGTCCACTCCGTGATGAAGTCAGCTAGTACCTGAGATTTGATCGCTGTTTGAGGGGCATAAGAAATGCCCTGGTCCATCAGCTCGAGTGCCCACTTTGCGGTTCTTCCCATAGCGTCATGGCTACGGACGACCTCACCGAGGGGGAATGACGTCACTACTGTCATAGGGTGTGACTCAAAGTAGTGGCATAGCTTTCTTTTGGTGATGAGGACGGTATAGAGGAGTTTCTAGATTTGAGAGTAGCGGGTTTTGGAGTCAGATAACACCTCGCTGATGAAATATACAGGGCGTTGCACCTTGAAGGCATGCCCCTCCTCCTCTCGTTCTACCACTAAGGCAGAGCTGACCACTTGGGTGGTGGCTGATATATATAGTAGGAGGGATTCTCCATTGCATGGAGGAACTAGGACCGGAGGTTTAGTCAAAAATCATTTAACCATGTTAAGCACTTCCTAAGCCTTGGCTGTCCACTCAAAGCGGTCAGATTTCTTTAGAAGTCGATAAAGGGGGAGTCCTCGTTCGCCGAGGCGTGAAATGAATCGGCTGAGGGCGGAAAGGCACCCTGTGATCCGCTAAACCCCTTTTATGTTTTGAATCGGACCCATCCTTGTGATGGCTGATATTTTCTCTGGGTTGGCTTTGATGCCACGCTCGGAGACGATAAAGCCAAGCAGCATGCCCCTCGGGACCCCGAAAACACATTTTCAGGATTGAGTTTGATGTCGTTTGCCTGGAGTTTCACAAAGGTTTGCTCAAGGTCGGCGACAAGGTGGTCAGCTTGTTTGGATTTGACTACGATGTCATCGACATAGGCCTTAATGGTTCGCCCGATGAGGTCTCCAAAGCAACTGAGCATATAGCGCTGGTACGTTGCCCCAGCATTCTTCAGACTGAAAGGCATCGAAATGTAGCAAAATGATCTGAAGGGGGTGATAAAAGATGTCGCGAGCTGGTCAGACTCTTTCATCATGATTTGGTGGTAACCAGAGTATGCGTCAAGGAAGCAGAGGGTTTCGCACCCTGAGGTGGAATCGACTATTTGGTCTATTCATGGCAAAGGAAACGGATCCTTTGGACACGCTTTGTTGAGGCCGGTATAATCGATACACATTCTCCATTTCCCGCTCTTTTTTGCACAAGAACGGGATTCGCTAACCACTCTGGGTGGTATACTTCCTTAATGAATCCTACGGCAAGCAGTTTGGCTATCTCCTCGCCGATGGCCCTGTGTTTCTCTTCGTCGAAGCGGCGTAGGCGTTGCTTTACCGGCTTGGAGCCTGGGAGGATCTGGAGAGTATGCTTGGTGACCTCCCTCGGGATGCCTGGCATATCCGAGGGTTTCCACGCAAAGATGTCTTTGTTGTCACAGAGGAAGTCGACGAGCGCGCTTTCCTATTCGGAGGAGAGCGCGGTCCCGATATGGACTTTTTTGCCCTCGGAGCTGCTGGGGTCCAAGAGGACCTCCCTAGAGCCTTCTGCCAATTCGAATGACCCAGTTGATTTCTTCGCGTCGAGCGCTTCTTCAACGACCTCTTCCCTGAGGGTGGCGAGCTCTTTGGAGGTGATGACTGCGGATGCGTGTCCGCAGCATTCAACTTCGCACTCGTAAGCGCGCTAGAAGGAGGTGCCGATGGTGATGACCCCGTGGGGGCCTGGCATCTTCAGCTTTAGGTACGTATAATTGGGAACGGCCATGAATTTCATGTAGCATGGTCATCCCAAGATGGCGTGGAAAGTCCCCGAGAACCCCACTACATCAAAGGTGAGGGTCTCAGTCCGGTAATTGAACCGATCCCCGAAAGTGACGGGCAGGTCGATCTACCCCAGTGGCATGGCTTGCCTACCAGGCACGACGCCATGGAAAGGTGCTCGGATGGGACGGAGGTTCGTTCGGTCGATGCCCATCTCATCGAGCGTATTGGCGTACATGATGTTGAGGCCATTGCCTCCATCCATCAGTACTTTTATGAGCCGCTTAGGTCCGATGATCGGATCGATGACAAGCGGGTACCTTCCCGGGTGTGGGACGACATCCGGATGGTCGGTTCGGTCGAAGGTTATGGCGGATTCTGACCACCGGAGGAAGGTTGGCATGGCCGGTCTGGTTGTATAGACTTCGAGGCACATGAGCTTCTAGCGGCGCTTGGAGTCATAGACCGTCGATCCTCCGAAGATCATGAGGGCGTCGGTCGGCGTTGGGAAAGCGTCGTCCTTTTCCTCTGCGTCGTCTGTGGCGGGAACAGGTTCCTTCCCCTGCTCCCCTTTGTTGAGGCCCCTGGCCAAGTATTTGTGCATGAGGCCGCAATCCTTGTATAGATGCTTGGCCGGGAAGACGTGGTTTGGGCATGGCCCCTCGAGCATTTTCTCGAAGTGGTTGGGAGTGCCCTCCGCGGGCTTCCAGCCACCTTTGCGGTCGACAGCGGCCACGAGGGAGTTATCGCGCCGTTGCTTCTTATTTTTCCTTTTGACGGGACGGTTGGAGGCGCCTTCGTCGGCGTCCTCATCCCGCCTCATCTTTCTGTTGGAGCGATCAAAGATAGCTCCGACCGCCTCCTCTCCGAAGGCGTGACTGGTGGCGATGTCCAGGAGTTCCTTGGTAGTCTATGGGCCCCTGCGTCCTAACTTGTGGACCAGGGATTCACAGGTTGTTCCGGACAGAAAGGCTCCTATCACGTCGGCGTTGGCAATGTTAGGGAGCTCGTTGCACTACCGAGAGAAGCGCCAAATGTACCTGCGAAGGGTTTCATCGGCCTTCTGGCGACAGTTCTTGAGGTCCCATGGGTTTCCAGGGCGTTGGTACGTGCCCTAGAAGTTGCCCATGAAGATCTCCATCAGATCCACCCAACTCTAAATAGCATTGGACGGTAGGTGCTCCAGCCATGCTCACGCCAAATCGGCCAAGAATAGCGGGAGATTACAAATAATGAAATTGTCATCACTCGCACCACTGGCCTGACATGCAAGCTGATAGTCTTCGAGCCAAAGCTCGAGATTTGTTTCGCTAGAATATTTAGGGATGTTGGTAGGCGGTCGATACCTTAGGGGGACCACGGCGTTGAGGATGTGTCGACCGAAGGCCTAAGGACCTAGTAGGCCAGGGCTCAGGCTTCGGTCTTTGTTGCTGTCGTAGCGTCTGCCACGTCGGGGATGGTAGCCGCGGCGTGCTGCTTCTCCGTCGTCACCATGGGCACGTTTCTGAGCGTCGATGATGTTGCGTACGTCGTGGCCATGGCCAAGGCGTTGATGTACTGGGACGACGGAGGGCTGCTTGCCGGCTGGCGGTGTTTAGTGAATGGACGTGTCCCTGGTGGGACGTACTGAGGGCAAGTGCTGGCTGGTGTCGGGTTTGCGTCGTCGAGACAACGACCTTTCCGCCTGCTGCGCCACCGCACGCTCAAGCAACGTGCGAATCTCCCTATGGGCCCGGCGATCTTCGGCTATTGCGGCCTCCGGAAGGCCATGCAGCAAGGCGATTGCTGCGGCAATGTTTTGGCTGGCTCGGGCAAAGTGAGGAAGGGTCCCATCATCGGTGAGGATCCTCTGGTGTACGGTGCGGGCTATGGCGCGCGCGTGCCCCCTGTCTTTGCAGCGTTCAATCTCGCGATTGATGTCCGCGTACTCTCGGACGAGTCCTTGCCCAGCCTCATCGATCTCTTGCTGACGGGCCCTCAGCTGCTCCATCCTTAGGCAAGATGGGGCCGTTGTTTCTTCCCTGGATCTGCTATCAGGGTTGTTCGTAGGGGTGACCTCTTCCCTAGAGACACTTTCGACGTGACCCTTGGGGGTCTGCGTCATGAAGCATTCCCAGGAAGGGTGGTGGCTCCCCCTATTAGAATCCGAGCTAGAGAACGATCCTGGCTCCTCGTTGAGGAGCTCGTAGAGGGTCTCTGTATCATGCTCAATTGCCCCCACAAACTCGATGTCCGTGGGTGACTGAACCATACGTAGCGCCTGAAGGTGGCCAGTGGTCGCCGCAGCATTGCGGAGACCGAATGGAAATGCCATCGGGGCGCTCCGTACGGACCCTCCCGGACACAGGGTGGTGTTGTGAGAGGCCTCCCCTGATGACTGGGGTCCAAGGGAGTTGCCTAGCAAGCCCTCAAGCCTAAGACGGCTGAGGTTGATGGAAGGGAGAGATGGGGCGGCTGAGCGAGTCAGTGCCAGCTCTCCTCCTAGTGTGACGATGAAATTTAGGTCGCCGAAACGCACGTGTGCGCCCGGGGCCCAAGTGATTGCGTGGGTGGCCATCCGAGGCCAGATTTGAAACACGCAAGCTCCCCTACCTGGCACGCTAACTGTCGGTGTTTCGTATGAGCACCGGTAAGTAAATTTATAGTAATGCACATTAGGCTCGGATAGTGTGCTAAAGGACATAAGATTTATACTGGTTCGAGGCGAATGTCCCTACGTCCAGTTTGTTGCTGCTCGTGTTATTAGCATCAGGAATGGTCTGTAGTAAGGGGTACAAATGATCAAGAGAGGGACTGGTCCCAAGTCTCTGATGGAAGGGTTTGAAAGGAGGTCAAGAGCTTCGTAGCAACTTGATTGTGTGTATGTGTGTCTTCCTGTTCGGTTCAAAGTCCATCCCTTTTGATGGAGGAAGCACATCCCCTTTTGTAGAGGAAGGGGCTGGCTTTTACAAGGGCGAGTGTTTAGGATGTATACTCTACTTAGTCTTGTGGCTCACATCTACCTGGCTTCGTTCTTCATTCTGATGAGTATGAAGGAAGATAAGCGCCTACAATAATGTTGATGTCTCTATAGAATGTCAGGTTGATTACAGAAGGCTGCCATGCATAGGGTGTGGGCTATAGTATAGTGGTTTTGACTTATTGACCTCACCCAGCCTTGCTCCACATGCCTTCTGGTTCCTGTGAGTCTTCGTCGGAGGGACGAGGGGTCAGGGTTCGGAGCGACGCCGTGGTCAAGGCCTTCTGACTTGGTAGACCTAAGGGGTCGGGAAGCGGGTGCCGCTTCCTTGGGTCCATAGCATGGTGACAGAATGTCTGTCGTGCATGGAGATAGTAAATCCTTTTCTAGAGCATAGCGGTTGTCGTATATCTTTGTCGGGTTCCGTGTCCCAGGGCTGAAGGCAGCGCCTACAACTCTACAGGGCAAGGAGCATGCACCTATACAACCTTTCAGGCTCTGCAGTGCCCGGAAGGGTCTAAAGCACCTGTCCCATCATCCCCTGGCAGTACTTTTCCTACTAGGGCACAGGGTATGGTCCTTGGAGCCACGGTTGACCTAAACGTCTTGTCCTACCCTGTACATATCATTTTGAGGGAATAGGGAGAAGTTGTCAGGTAAGATGAATCCGGTCTTTAGATATGGAGCAGGGTGAGGCTCGTTCCTTGTCGTCGGGCGAAACAGAGACCAATCCCTATCTCTAGGGCGAGACCGTCCCTGCCCCTCCGGGGTCGGGCGAGGCGAAATCTATCCCTCAGCCCTCGAGCGAGACTGAGCCCGCCCTAAAGGCGTCGGGCGAGACAAAGATTAGCCCTGAGCCCTCGGGCGTGGCAGAGCCACCTCAAAGGCATCAGGCGAGACGGAGATTAGCCCTGAGCCCTCGGGCGAGGCAGAGCCACCTCAAAGGCGTCGGGTGAGATGGAGTCTAGCCCTGAGCCCTCGAGCGAGGTCGAGCCACCTCAAAGGCGTCGAGCGAGACAAAGACTAACCCTGAGCCCTCGGGCGAGGCAGAGCTATCTCAAAAAGGCGTTGGGCGAGGCAGAACCAAACCTCTATCATTCGAACAAGGGACGAAACGACGCTCTTGTGCGTCCAGAAGTTTTTAACATTTGGTGGTTTTTGGTTCCACCTTCTGGGGTACCCCGGTATTAGGTCCCCGATAGTGGTGGTCTCCGTCGAAGCCTGCAAGAAGCTTTGTGCGGTGCTCTGGAGAAGAGCTTTGTGAGAGGCATTATGCTCGCCCCGCGGGAGCCGTGAAGAGCAACTCTAGTTGAGCGTGTCATTGAGCTACCCTCACTTTTGGGATAGGTTCTTGCGGTACCCGACGTGTGGGCTTGGCGGGTGATGCCAATTAGCCGCTGAACCACCAAGTGACCGGTCGACACAACGGGGACATAGTGTGTTAGCAAGCACGTGAACCTCAGGAGAAAATCACCATGTCAACCTTGTTCTTCCCGTTGGTTTGCAATCCCTTTACACAAGCTTGTGATTACTTTTATATACATTGTGCTTGTGTAGTTGCTCTTGTAATTAGTTAGCTTGTGTAGCTCACTAGTTACCTTCTTGCTTGTGTAGCATAGAAGTAGCTCCCTTGCGTGGCTAATTTGGTTTGTGTAACCTTGTTAGTCACATTGCTTAGTTTGTGTAGCTAAGTATTTGCGCTCTCTAATTTGGCATTGGTTGTCTTGTTATCGAGCATTGCTAGTGGGCTTGGTTGGCTTTGTGCTTTTGCTTACTAGCATGTGTAGGAGCTCCCTCATTGCTTGAAGTACTAGTGGCATATGTTTGTATGACCTTGCTCCTAGAATTGGTTAGGTGAGTTCTAGCTAGCCCGGCACCTTTGTTGCTTAATTAGGATCTTAGCGAGGTGCTAGAGAACATAGATAGAGGGATGTAGTCTTGGCTATACCGATAGTTTTAATTCCGCACTTATTTCAGTTAGCCGGTGCGATTAAGTTTTAGAAACGACTATTCACCCCCCCTCTAGTTGTTGTCTCAACCTTACAAATGAAACCCTCAGAACTTTCTTCTCTTTACAACGGCAAGGTCCTCAGCCATTCCCGCAAGCGCCGGCGCGACGAGCGATGGCACTGGCGCTTACGCCAGCCACACGGGACCCACGCTGACCTATCTACAAGGCCGATGCTCACCTAGGGTTCGACGCGAGATGATGGGCTATGGTTGCACGGGCTGGGACACCGTAGAAGGACCTCTCCATCAAGACGGGCACCCTGCGGCAATGGCGACGATGTTTAGGTGAGCCGCAGTAACAACAAGGCGGTAGGGGTAGCGAGTGAGCACCGACAGCTCACTAGTGACCTTACCGAGAAGCCGGCTCGGCCGGAGATGACACGAGCGAGGTGAACGGCGGACCACAAAGGCACGACCGCGCCAGCGGCGAGGAGGCAGCACTAGAGCTACGACTAGCGTGTGCATGACAAAGAGGGAGCCAAGGTGAGCTAGTGGTGCAGAGGAATTGACGTGGGGTGAAGTGGTGGAGGCTGGTGTGTGGTGGCGGGCAAAGCTCCAAAATTGGAGCTCGGCCGAGCCGCAATCAAGGCGGGGTGGGGTCGGCTAGAGAGGGGACGTGAAAGCGGAGACGCGAGCACGAGGAATTGATGAGAGGTGCTCGCTCTCTGACTCGCCGTGACGCGACTCGGTGGCGGCGAAAAGAAGAGAGAGAAGAGAGAAAGAGAGAAATGGAGCGTGGCAGTGGGCTCGGCTCATCCTTGCCTTGGCGGGACGCGAGCGGCGAGCTCAGGAGGCCCACGCGCCAGTGCTACGGACAACGTGTGCCTGCGTCCGACTGGCGTGGCTTGCGCGCCGCAGTGCCATAAATGGCATGGCGACAACGGCTCTCCCACGTGCGCGCGGCAGAGACGATACGCACAGGGCCGGCAACGGCGCAGAGATGTAGCGGACCGGCGCGGACGCGATAACGATGCGACGGTAGCGACAGCGTCGTGACACGAGAAGCAGTGGCGGACGCGACAGCAGCGCAGCGCGGGACGGGGCAAGTGGTAGCAGCGGCGGCTCCACGCGACGGGGTCGGCGGCAGCAGCGGCGGCTCCGCACGGAGGGCCAGCGGCAGCCGAGCCATGGCCAGGCCAGAGGCGACCACACCCGGCCGCGCGCGGCAGCGCGCACACGCACGACCAACGCGGCGACGCCGAGCGCCTGAGCGCGATAATCGCGGCCACGCGACCAACCAGCCTGAAACCGGTAACGCGCACGAATTTTAAAAAGCTCAACATGACCAAACGGTTGCTCCTAAACCTAAACCGTCTTCACCATGCTAAAGATGGCACATGAGACTACCAAATCGAGCTATTACACTACACCACTTTTGAACCCAATCTCTCACTATAAATTGCTAAACATAGCAGTGTCTAAGTGTTGACAGACTTAAAATTTCTAAGTTTTTGAGCTGAATTTGATTTTCATTTACGATTTCTAATCTAGTGAAAATATAAGCTAGTATTATCATTTTTCGACCGCAAGTATTTCATTGTTATCTACAAAGTTTGCACTTCCAACTTTATTTAAGTATCACACACATGTTCGATAGCATTTTTTCTTAATAAAAATTAGTTTTAAACCCTAAGTGATATAACATGACTATTGAATCAACTTTCGTTTCGTATTTTTGTTGATCGTTGTGAGTTACGGAAATTGATATACACACTTTATTACATGCATTAACACATAAACATGATGCTTATGACATGTTTTAGTAAATGATTTACGGTGTAACACCGAGGGTGTTACACAGCGACAGCTACAGTCGGTAGGGCGGCTGACAACATACTTCACGCGGAGTCCTCTCCGCGGGAGATGGAGGTGCCGCAGGGATGTGGGGGTGCCATGAGGGATGGCAGGCGGCAGCGTAGGATGGAGGTAGAAGCGCAGCGGATTGGGACAATCAGATGACCGCACGGCACCGTAAAGCCACAACGTTAAGAGTGCGGGAGTGGGGGAGACAAGCTTCTGTGGGGATTTGATTTGTTTTTACAGTGAGTGGAGCGAAGCGTCCGGCCTTCCAGACGTCTTAATTATAGCATTACCGTTCTATCATCTATCAGTGACCATCAACTCAAAAAAAATCTATCACTGACCGATACAAGGAATTTTTTTGAAAACACAGCGGAGAAAATACATAAACGATTTTTTTTTTTTTTGCAAAACGCATAAATGATACATTATAATAGGCACTTGTACAATGATAAGGGACCTAAAATCTCCAGGGAAGAAAGTAAAAAACCGGGGGGGGGGGGGGGGGGGGGGGGGCGGGGGGGGGGGGGGGGGGGAATGGGTCATCTAGCTGAATGCATGTTTCAAGCAATGTAAAACCTCACTAATTTGCCAAAGCAGCAGCAGGATGCCTCCAGCATTGTCACTCCTCTGAGCGTTCGGAGCCCTCGTCACTGTCGTTGCAAGGGACGGTGTAGTGGATCACGACGCGGGCTCCGGACGACAGCCTGCACGAAGGGTTCAAATCACAGCCCTCAATACCAGAAGGATCGGACCACACGCCCGGATTATTCCACTGCGTCAAGACGACGACGGGGCCAAAACAAGAAAAAGCATCGATCGAGTGCATACCGAGCACTGACAAAGAGTTCACAGTAGGTTCAGGTAAGAAAGGCCACGGGCGGCACTTAACTTTCCTCGATCTTGACGAGCTTCTCCTCCTTCCTGAACGAATCCGCCCTTGTAGTTGTAGTCGCGGACGCGACCGAGGTGTCGGCGAACCTCCTGCTCCCGTTCCCGGAGGCCACGTCGCAGTCCTGCCGGGCTGAGGAGCTCCGCCGGCAGTCCGAGACGGGGGACTTGAGCGAGTCGCCCTTCGGGTGCAGGAAGGATGACAGGATTGGCGTCCGGGGGAGGCACCTCGTGCGCGACGATGTGTCGTCGGTTTTATCCTCTTCACGCCTTGTGCAATCTAGAGCGTCGCCGGCCCTGCAGATTAGTTCTAAGTGTGAGAGCATGTTCCACCATAGTCCATAAAACGAAAATAAAATCAGAAATGCTATACAACACACATGTGTTTTAACAAAAAAAAACACATGGATTTTTTTTATCTCTCTCCCTCTATCTTTCTCACCGGCGACCACCGGCGCTGGCGACCGGCGAGCTCGCCCCGGCGCCCGCGCCGGCCATGGCAGTGGCGGCGGCGGCGGCGGATCTATGATTTGTCCTTCCATAGAAAAAAAAATTGTGATCTGTGATCTGTGGAGGCTGGAGGTAGAAGAAGGGTGGAGGCTGGAGGATCTTAATCCTATGGTGCAAAAAAACTCATGTGTTGAAACTGTATAAAACACATGATTGTATAGTAGACAGACTCAAATAAAATACATATACCAAGCACAATCCTAGGCCATCAAAATGTTACTGCATTCATATGTCAAGTGCACCATATGGCCAATCTTAAATGAAGTCGCAGCTCTGTCAGATAAATTTTGGGTTTTTAATTGACTGAAGAAACCATGATCTAGTAGCAATGCAGATGAATGGAATGGAACCCACTGTCTTCTTAGTTGCAGTATTTTCTTTTAGAAATGGTCCCGCCAATAGAATGACAGCTTGGAAAGATACGATACAACTGACTGTTCATGAGGATGAACCAACAGGATCACTTCTGTATTTCAGTAGAGCAACAGGAGAATCTTGCCTGGCAACCAGCAACGTGGTCCTATACATCTGACAAGCGGCTCATGTTGGGAGAATGAGGGGAATTTCAGAAGTGGATTGGTGACAGCAACAAAGTGACCGAAAGAGAATTCACCCCTCCGATCTGTATTTTCGGTGACATCTTTACTATACTAAGCCGCTTCACCATAACTAGTCATGGCCCCTGCCTAAGCATAGTATTATAACATTCAGATAGATTCTAAGAAAGTAAAATAGGAAATGGATGAAACAGAGAGATTGTAGTGTTTTGTCATGTTGCTCCACGCCTTATTTACAACCCTCTCATTACCAATCTGGGATCCTGCAGACCTCAAATTCTTTCCCGGCAGGTAGATTCCCGTACTTTGCTATTTTGTTTGATAGATACATGCCAGCTACATGCTGGCATTATATGACAACCGTACAGTGTTTCTGGTATCAACCTGTTAGTGTTAGGCAACTGCAAAAGCAATGGTCCTAGCGTTCATAAATATTCTCCAGTACATGGCTCTTCTCCAACTCTTAACTCTCTGATCCCAGCCTAAAACAGACCCAACCAAATTGCAAAACATATATGCAACCAATAATGTTTTGCGTCCCTATCAGCAATTAGTCCAAAATTTTGGATTCAATGCCCATATATCATTGGATCCACTCTTGATGAGAAATAATTTTGGAAAAGGAAACATAACTAACAAAAATCAAATTGATAAGCTAAAAGCAAAAGGACAAGCAAACTCTGCAATACATAATAGTATGAAGTCATGGATTAGAAGGTCTCAGACAGTTGAGCCGCTCTAGCTAAAAATTTTCTTCAAAACTACAGCCATTAAGTATGTCATGGAATTATGTATGGTTTGAACAGTTAGTCTATCCCACATATTTGTGTGTACCCAGAAACAATATCCAAATATTAATTTATCTAAGCACAATATTAAGATCATAGAGTGAAGCACTGAAGCTTACCTTTCTGCATTGTAGGAAGAAGACCGTTTAAGCACTGAATACCTCTCAGCTGGAACATCTCTTTGCATCTTAGTCTCAATAAGGCTCCCACTGAAGTATTCCTTTTCTTCTAACCTCATTCCCATTAACCTGGGATTTTCTGACAGGTAATCAAGCTCACCCATCATCATAGTGCGGGAAATTAACGGCGAGGGGAACTTCAGGTTTGGGAACCTTGGCTTGTATGTCTGAACGATTCCGGCATTTTTACGATCTTTCACCGAAAGTGAGCCACAAGTGATGAGCTGCATCAGTACATTTGTCGGCTTTAGCTTCGGGCAGGTGGGCACAACAATATCCTCCTCTTCAAGAATCCGAAAGCTGTTCGTCACATTATCCGCTCGTATCAACGACTCTAAACTCTCAGATTTGGCACGGGTCGACGGTATGCTCAATGGAGTAATACACTGGTGCAGGAGTTCCCTGGAGATCCCTTGGAGATCTGCTGACCGGCGAGGATGGCTTTGCCGATACTCGGTAATTTCACGAACGACAGCATCATGATCTGTGCTCAGACTCTTCTTGCGTATCTCGGGTGCTCTGCGGCCCAATCTTCTGCCAAGATCATCAGTTTGAGTTGCAGCATCCATGCAACCGGTGGGCTTGTAAACTCTGAACTCCACTGGGCTCGCAGACCCGCTCGCTGGCAGTTGAGTCCTCTCATTCCTCTGGGGCTCCTCCGACTGCTGTGACATGGTCTCCAAGGAGCGATCCCTGCACGGAGAGGGGGTGTCATCCTCATCTTGTGAGGGCACAGACGGTGACCGTCGGGCCTTGGCTTCTCTAACTATCACGCTAGGAGGGGACGATGGGTAGGAATGATCTCTTGGCAATGGCTGCCGTGCACCCTCTTTCGGTCTGCTCGGTTGCTTTTGGTTGCCGTTACTGATAGTGACAGGGTAAAATGGACCTGAACAGCCAGAAAATACTAATCAGCGAGCAACCAACACTGTCACGAATTGAGTTGAGGCATTGAGCACTGAACTTTCTAATCCAAGTTCAGAAATAAAAAAATGCGAATTCAGAAGGAAAAAAATGCTCACCTGAAGGGGATTGGTCCACGAGCTCGGAGCCCTTGAGCACGTACTCGCCGTCGGTCGCCGCGACGACGAGGTCATCCTCCGAAAGGTCGTGCCACACGAACCCATTCTTGTAGCTCCTGAAAACCATCGACTGACCAATCAACACGGAAGCACCCAAAAATTGGCCAAGAAAAGCAGCTCAAGAAAACGTCACGGAAAACGAGCAGTTGCAGTACCTCTTGCAGGACCACGAGTACATCGCAGCCATGCCCTTGCCGCGCACCATGTTGAGGTGATTAATCACATCTGAGACCCGCCGGCCGCCGCCACCCCAGAAAAGAAAAACCATCGTCGTTAAAACGAGTGCTGGTAGAGAAAGTGGAATTGCGTGCGAGGTCGCGTCCGCTTACCCTTGAGGTAGAGCCCCTCCGGCGAGGCCAGCGGCACCTCGACGAAGTGCGGGTGCTCGAGGTGGCGGCTCCGGGTGAGGTAGTACACCACCGGCACCTTCCGCGCCGCCGCCGGCCTCTGTCGCTCGGGACTCCGCGGCCGCCGCCCTCGGCTCTCCATTCTCGCCCAGCTTCAGTTTCACGCTCCTCCACTCCTAGGAAGAAAAGAAACTGAAGTCGCGTCAGCAGCAGGAGAAGATGGCAGGAAAGAATCCGGAAAGCCCGCTTCAGTTACATCACATCAAACGGCGCGGCGGCACAAAATACAAGCATAGCATAGCAACCTCCCAATTTCCCATCGAGTAATTAAATAATAAACAAAACAAAAACAGAGGCGGCTGCAGCGAAGTGAGGGTACCTCGAGCTCCAAGTCCAAAGCTTTGAAACCATGCCGAGATCAGCGGGCGGGTGCCTCCGGAACCTGCATTCCCCGGCGCATGAAGGCGGCACCGAGATTGGAACTCGCCGGCAATCAGAATTGGGACGAGAAGAGAGAGAGAAAGAGAGAGAGAGAGAGAGAGAGAGAGGTGGTATAGGCGCGCACGTCCCGGCAGGGTCCTTTTCGGGCTCACTGGCGCGGGCACATGAGGGGACGGGACACCGGGGAGCTGATCCTGATCCCAAACTTTCCTCTCATATTTTTGACGCGGGAGCAGGCGATGTGACCACAGGAAGGGCCAAGCGGGTGCGTACAAACAAAAATCCTCGGTTGGAGCTTTCCGGCTGGTAGGAGGGGGAGGGGGAGGGGGAGGGGGAGGGGGAGGCAGGCGCGGACACGCAGGTGCTTCCAAGCCTCAAAAGGGTTGGTTGGTTGGTTTACAGCGAGGCGTGAGGAGGATGCGTGCTTGGGCGGGAGGAGCACGAGAGGGAGCAGCGGGGCGGGGAGGATGTGATATGCGCGACGAGACGAGCTCAAGAAGGCAATGACGGCATTGAATCGGGGCGGCCGAGCTGGGCACTGGAGCAGGGCGTAATGGCGGGCACGGGCCTGCAAAACGGGAGCTTTTTCGGGCGAGCGAGCAGGGAAGGGAATGACTTTTTCCGTGGGCCGAGGCGGGAGCCGCCGTCGACCTCTCGACTGCGAGTCTGCGGCCGCGGCAGCTGCGCCTGGTGCGCGTCAGGTTAATGGCGGGGAAAGGGGAAAGAGGGGGTGGGGGCACGGGGCAGGCAGGGGCTCGAGGTGAAACGACAGCAGAGGCGACTAAAATTCCTATCATATCGAAGGGATGGTTTCTACGTAAGCTTTTAAAATTTTAGTCACGTTAAATATTTGACATATACATAGAGTATTAAATATAGATTAATTATAAAAATAATTGTACAACTTATGACTAATTTACGAGACGAATCTTTTAAGCCTAATTAGTTTATAATTTGGCAACGTTGTGCTACAGTAACATACACTAATGATGAATTAATTAGGCTTAAAAATTCGTCTCGCAAATTAGCCTTTATCTATATAATTAGTTTTATAATTAATCTATATTTAATACTCTTTATTAATATCTAAATATTTAATGTAACATAAATTTTAGGAGCCACCCAATAACCAAACACTCCTGGCGCTGGCCGGCGCAGGGCGGGCAGGGGGATAAAGCAGCGGGTACTGGGACTGGCACTGGGTGAGCTGGGAGTGACGACTGCCGCAGCAGGAGGCGAGAAGAGAACAGTGGAGTGGAGTGGAGTGGACGGCAGTGGCGCCGGGCGGTTTTGGCGGGTGAGACAAGTGTACGAGGGGGCGGAGCTGGTGGCATTGATTGCGCTAGCGCCCGTCGCGCGCGTCGGAGGGGCGGGGGGCGGGGGTCGGGCAGCGGGCTCCTTGCCAATGCCTTGCCTAGCCACGGAGCGCGGAGATCGGCGGTGATTAGCAGGCATCGAGGACGGGGCTCGACCATGGCTTGCAAACACCGGGCACATGGACCACCCACCCTCTGGGTTGGTCCCTCAGGATTTTTGCCGTGTGGAGACGTGGATTGGTTGGTTGCCGTCCGCGTCCGGCGTCCGGCGTCTGGAGCGGCCGGGCCGGGCCGCGGGGTGTTTCTCGTCTCCTCTCATCTCCGTGGAGGTGCAGGCGAGCAGCACGGCACGCACGGGACAGGAGACAGTGGCGGAGCCAGAATCACAGTCAAGGGGGCCAAATTGGTCAGATTGATCATAGTTTAGTGGTCCATCAGCTAGTACTTACTAAGGAGAAGGAAGCTTATTACTACCCCATCATCATCATTACCTCATAATTGTGTTTAGCTCTGGAGCGAGATAGGAATGTTCCGGTGTTTGGCTAGAGGATACGTGGAATGAACCGTTCTAGTAGAGAATCACCTTGTTCGCTGGTTGGATTCAGCCAGACTTATTCAACCAGCCAATAGTATTTTTCTCTCATAAAAAATCAGCACTAGCCAGCCCAAACCAGCACCAGCACCAACCAGCGAACACGCTGAATGTTTTTCTAAGATGTCGTCCCTTTCGTTCCCCCATAAATGACTAAATGCGGTACTTTCTTCATCTTAAATTATAAGTCATTACAACATTTTTAGTGAGTCAAATCATCTCAATTTTGATCAACATTATAGAAAGAATTATAAAGATTTATGACATCAAATAGGCATACTATGAAAATATAATTAATAAAGAATCTAATGATATTTATTTGATATCATAAATATCATTACTCTGTTATATGAATTTGGTCAAAGTTGAAATGCTCAAAAAAAAGGTTAGAATGACTAATAATTTTAGACGGATGGAGTATCATCTTGCCCCTTTTCGACACCGTTGGTCTTTGCCCTCTCTTCTTCCTGCTCGCTTGCTTTTGCCACACCGGCTATGCTCGACCTCCTCCCCACCAGCTCGGCCTTCACCACAACACCCACTCACTGAACCCCTTTGGCTCAGCAGTGGTGTCCACTCGCTCGCTTCGCACCACAAGCTCGGCGCAACGGTGGCACCTGCCTGCTTCGCCCCTTCGGCATGACAGCAGTGTCCAGACAGATCCGCCCCACCAGTTCAGTCCCTCCGACCAAACAACTAATTGAGACTGTTCAACACAAATCAGCGCCCTGTTCGCTTGGACTTGTTTGGCTGATAAGCTATGACTGAAAATATTGTTGGCTGTTTTGATGTGAGAGAAAAATATCGTTTGTTGGCTGAAAAAATACGGCATATAAGTCAAACAAGCCGAAGCGAACATGGTGTTGCACCATGCCGCCCTCGCCGCCACCAGGCGTTTGTCTCCGACTTGAGTCGCCAGAGCAGTGTCTAGACAGACCCTCCATAGATTTTTCAGCGAGGCCCCCACGTTGTCTGCGCTGGCGACTCAGGCGGCTCTCCGACTATGCCGCCACCAGGCGTTTGTCTCCGACTCTGCCTCCCTCGCCGCCGCCCGAGCTGGTTGTCAGAGGCCCGGCAAGGAAGGTAGTGGCGGGGCTTTCTTGCTAGAGAACGCTTCTCTCGTGGAGGCCGCTACATCGTCGATCTCTTGGCGATGTCCCCGAAAGCCATGGCGTTCGTGCCGCAGTCTTCAGATCCGGTGGTCGGGGTCGTGGATCCACCTCCCCGCGGCATGAAGCTTGGATGTGCGGCGGCTGTGCGGCGCGACAGCACGGGCCCGGGCTCAGGCTGGAGCACGGGCGCGGTGACGGCGACGTGGGCACGATAGCGGCAGCAGCGCTGCTCTGGCTCCGGCGCGGGCACAACATAGCTGTTGTTCGCGCTGCGCGGTGGCAAGGCTTCCCGACGACGGTCGCGGCTGCCTGTGGTCGACAGGATGTGTGGATGGTGGTGCCAGCTGCGGCTTGGGCGGTAGCGGCGTGGGTTCACATCTCGTTCACCGGCAAGACCGTGGATGGTTCCTATCGGTGGCTGGGGTGCGACGTTGGCGAGGTTGCTGGGCTAGGGATGCTTCGTTCCATCCTGGGGTGGTCAGTGCTGGTGAGGATGACAGTTGTCCTCGACGACCGACACTACATCAGATTGCGCTGTTTTGACAGCGCTTGTTTGTTGCAGCAGCGTCAGCTTGTCCACGGCGTCTCTCTGCAATCGTAGCCACGGTGAGTGTTGGGTTCATAAACCCAGGGTTCCTCGGGGACCGGCTTCCACGCCAAGGCTCGGTCCAAGTAGACAGCACGTAACTCATGGACCAGCCCAAGAGTCTCAAACGACAGGCCAGAAGGGCGGCCTAGTCACCGACCGGAAGGTCTAGCCGAAGAGGAACAACGCCCTCTCATCGGCTACTTCGGCTCACCTCTCCACCCGGAGCGTTCACTTCGACTCCAGCCGCCACCGAACGGCCTCTCCGATCGGAAGGCCTAGCCCAAAACACTACTTCCGACTCTGACCTCGCGTCTCTGACCGGGGATCGTAGGAACCCTGCTCACCGCTCTTCTCTGATCGACACACTCAGAGCTGACTGGAGCCATCCGACCGGGGACGCCCGCTCGGTAGGAACCAGAAGATGTGCGGAGGAAAGCAAGGCAAGGCTCATAAGTCAAAACCACTGTACCAGGGACCATACCCTGCACGGAATAGTACTCTACAGCCACCCTGACACAAACAATATTGTAGGCGCCGACATCTCCCTCTACAGTATTATAGGAGCTGCTAAAACTCCTATACGGTAAGGCTCCCTACATGCCTCTGGGCATCGATAGCGGTATGGACGCCAGGATTTACCGTACAGGGTGAACATAGCAATACTCGTCACATGCCTCTAGGCATCAAATAGTATTTACAGGTACCGACACCCACCATCCCTGAAAAAGGCAACACAACCTCCCGTATGCATCTGACATTCTATAGTGACATCAACAGTGTTGTAGGCGCCTACCATTATCTTGTATCCGTCGGTGTGGGCAACAAGGCTCGGTAGGCGTGGGCAACAAGGCTTGGTAGCATACATACCCTCACCCTCTCACTTGTAAAGCCATCCCATTTATCTATAAAAGGGGACGCGCCCCCTCCAATAAAGGAGAGAGCCCTTGTTGAAGATAACAAGCACCGATCAAGTTCACTAGCTCACAACCACAGAACTGTCGGGTTCGTACCCTAAGCACACTCTTAAACACTTAGCTCATAGCGTAGCTCCTGTCGCTCTTGGCCCTTTTGACTGGAGCCGAACGGACCTCTTGTACACTCCATCTTTCTCCTTCTCGTTTGTAACCCCACTATAAACTTCGAGCACCTGGGCTCAGGAATAAAATCACTGACCGACCCAAACTAGACGTAGGGCACGTTGCCTGAACCAGTATAAATCCTGTGTCATTGAGTGCTAGGCCACCTCCGATCACAACGTACGGTAAAACTACAAATATTCACTAGTTGGTTACTTTCTACACCGATAGTTAGCGCCGTCTGTGGGGAGAACGTTGTACGTTCAACACTTTTTGGTCATCGGATGACCCACTTTTCCGCCACCCTCGCCGTGGCGAGCTCGGGCGATACGATTCACTTTGGCTCGCTGGAGTTTCCCGCACTCTCACCCGCTGGGATGCGGGTTTCGCCCGTGTTCGAGCCATCCCAGGCCTTCCTCTTCGGAGGGCTGAACTTCATTGCCGACCGGCTCGGCGTGCTACATCTCCACGAGGAGGCTCACGTCCCGGCACCCGTCGGAGGAGCGCCCTCCATCTACTTCGAGACGCTCGACTTCGACGACGCAGCATCTACGCTTCTTTTCGAGCAAA
This sequence comes from Miscanthus floridulus, assembly GCF_019320115.1. Lineage (NCBI taxonomy): Eukaryota > Viridiplantae > Streptophyta > Magnoliopsida > Poales > Poaceae > Miscanthus > Miscanthus floridulus. Next base: position 15,405,349 of record NC_089580.1, read on the forward strand.
CTCTCTGCTCAAACCCCGCTGTGAGTAATATACACGCTATTATTTACTTACTATTCTCTATCTTCCGCCGATTACCCAGCGGAACCCCATTGTCCCCAATGCAACCGCTGTACGACCGGTTCCCCTACGGCCTTGCGTCTTCCGCGGACGCATACACCCCGGGGCTCCGAAGGATGACTGCGTCACCCCCTCTCGCATTCGAATTTGTGGGAATGGCGAGCTATGCTCCCACCTGTTTCCTCGACCTCATGGATGACGATGGTGAGAGTGACGGCTCCAGCATTGACAACATAGCACCTAGCCACCGTCCGTCTCAGGAGTCGCCATGGCGGACCCTCTGGGACACCCACCGGTGGAAGTGGAGTCCTTACGGACTCACACCTCTCCGAACCCTCACGCGGAGACCCTCGAGCTCACACTTGAGCACGGGGAGGAACTACGACAAGAGTGACTGCATCAGCCACCAACTGCGTCGGCATGCCCGGCGCACCACACTGCGCCCCATGCGCATAGACCGGCGAGCGGCGCCCGAGGGCACACTCGTCAGGTCTAGCATAACACCATGGACAGGGGGAACGATCCCCCGCACTTTGCTCGGACGAACCAGAACATCGCCGCTGTGGCAATGCTTCTACGCGGCCTATCCGAGCCGAACAACCCTCGTGAACAGGTGATCCACTAGAACCTCCGGGCACTAGTGGAGACCGCCACCGTTCAACAAGCAGAGTGCTCCATATCACGATGCTGACTCACATCCTCACTGTCCGCTAGGGGAACGAGGACGCGATAAATGGGTCGCTCCACCCGATCGCCGCTACAATCGCCGAGTGCGGCACAGGAGGCCGCACTGGCACCTCATCTTGACCCAGCGACCGCTTGAAAGGTCCTAATGGCTAGAGGGGGGGGGTGAATAGCCTAATAAAAATTTCTACAACACCACTTAACCAAATGGTTAGACAATTATGAGGCGAAGCGAGTGTTGCGCTAGCCTACTCAAAATGCAAGCCACCTACCACAATTCTAGTTTAGATAGTGTCAATTCACACAAGAGCAATGACACTACCCTATGTTAGTGTGCTCTCAAAGGCTAACTAAAGAGCCACACCAACCAAGCATGCAAGCTCTCACAACTAGCTACACTAAAGAGCTTGTCAACTAGTTTGCGGTAAAGTAAAGAGAGTGATTAAGAGGGTTATACCGCCGTGTAGATGAATGAACCAATCAATCACGAAGATGAATAACAATGATGACCAATCACCTCGGAATCAATGATGAAGACAATGATTTTTTACCGAGGTTCACTTGCTTGCCGGCAAGCTAGTCCTCGTTGTGGCGATTCACTCACTTGGAGGTTCACGCGCTAATTGGCTTCACACGCCAAACCCTCAATAGGGTGCCGCACAACCAACACAAGATGAGGATCACACAAGCCACGAGCAATCCACTAGAGTACCTTTTGGCGCTCCGCCGGGGAAAGGTCAAGAACCCCTCACAATCACCACGATCGGAGCCAGAGACAATCACCACCTCCGCTCGACGATCCTCGCTGCTCCAAGCCGTCTAGGTGGCGGCAACCACCAAGAGTAACAAGAGAAATCCGCAGCAAAACACGAACACCAAGTGCCTCTAGATGCAATCACTCAAGCAATGCACTTGGATCACTCCCAATCTCACTATGATGATGAATCAATGATGTAGATGAGTAGGAGTCCTTTGGCTAGGCTCACAAGGTTGCTATGTCAATGAAAATGTGCAAGAGCTATCCCTTGAGCCGGCCATGGGGCTATAAATAGAGCCCCCATCAAATAGAGCCGTTATACCCCTTCACTGGGCAAAACGCGTTCTGACCGGACGCTCCAGTCGTGTTGACCGGACGCTGGACCCCAGCGTCCGGTCGCTCGCAGACGACCACGTGTCCTGATTCCAACGGTCACTTGACCTGACCGGACGCTCCGATATAAACTGACCGGACGCTGAAGGCCCAGCGTCCGATCGTTTCCAGTAAGCTCCCGAGCATGACCGGACGCGTCCGGTCGAATGTGATCGGACGCAGCCAGCGTCCGGTCACATTCCAGCTACTGTGACACCGTACGTCAGCGCGACCGGACGCAGCCTGCCAGCGTCCGGTGCATTCAGATCTAGCGTCCGGTCAGTTGACCGACGCTGGCATCTTTGCGACCAACTCGTTTTCACTTCTAACTTTTTCACCCTTGCTCCAATGAGCCAATCACCAAGAATTTTGCATCCGGCGCAATAGAAAATAGACATTTCATTTTTCCAAAAGCGCCGAATCCCGCCTCGCAAGCTCGGCGGGAGGGAGAGAGGGACCCAAACCCATCTCAACCCTGCACACACCTTGTGCACAAGTGTTAGCATATATTCACAAATATTTTCAAGGGTGTTAGCACTCCACTAGACCCTAAATGCATATGCAATGAGTTAGAGCATCTAGTGGCACTTTGATAACCGCATTCCGATACGAGTTTCACCCCTCTCAATAGCACGGCTATCAAACCTAAATGTGATCACACTCTCTAAGTGTCTTGATCACCAAAACAAAATGGCTCCTATGGTTTATACCTTTGCCTTGAGCTTTTTGTTTTTCTCTTTCTTCTCTTCAAGTTTAAGCCCTTGATCATCTCCATGCTATCACCATTGTCATGCTATGATCTTCATTAGCTTCTTCTACTTGAAGTGTGCTACCTATGTCATGATCACTTGATAAACTAGGTTAGCACTTAGGGTTTCATCAATTCACCAAAACCAAACTAGAGCTTTCACCGCTCCGCACCGACCGCCTATATTTGCATGGCTCAGACCAAACCGAGACACACGCAGCAGCGACCGGAGTCCTAGCCCTAATGGCTCGGGACCGTGGACCTTTGTCCATAATCCCCAACAAATGCCGCCCCCACCATGCTCTGACAGTGGCCGGGGCAAAGGCAAGGCCAAGCGCTAGGATCAGGATGAAGGCCCCTCCACGTAGAGGGGGAAAGGAACAGAAAGAATCACCGCTGACCGGCCAACTCCACGTTGGTCGCCACGGCTGATCATGCGGGCACGCAGCCCCAGTAGAGCCCTTCTAGCCACTTCCACGACCTCATGGAGAGCCCATGCACCAACCACGACTACCCCATAAAACACCTCTACAAGGACTGCTAGCTCCTCAAGCACCTTCTACGGCAGGCCGACAGGCCGAAGAAAGAAAAAGGCAAGGAAGCAGCAACCAAGAAAGGGGGTGTAGCGGGCTAGGACGCATACCGACCGAAGGACGACAATGACACCCATCTCTTCGAACTACTAGAACAGCTATGTTGTTTCTCCTAAGCTTCAATCTTACCATTGTTTACTTATTATATGCTCCTACAAAAGCACCCCGACCTGAACGCTTTTCGGCCTGGGGCACTCGGGGGCTCCACTAGGGTACACTACTATCAATATGCTTAATGACTACCTCCCTGTTTTGTTTACATATGGTGGAATTCCTTCCTACCCAACCGATCACACCCTGTCTTTCCCTACGGTTACGAGCAGCCAAGCCTCACAGGCCATGCCCTGGGCTCCCAAGGTCGCGGTCTACGGGACAAACGGGCAGGTACGAGAAAGAAAGAATAAAAAACAAAATTATGCTAAGGGAAAACTAAGGAACGAAAGGGAACAGGCTCCCCTGAATGGAGCAATTCCATCACAGAAAACAAAATCGACTGTAGTCATTAAGCACATAGTAATATTTACACGGGATTCCCCCACAAACTTAAACTTCTACCTTCACTAAACTACTTATATTTTGCAAGTTATTAGACTGGCCCGATGGCATCTGCTATCGGAGCGACCGATGGGGGCGCGGGCTGCTCACTCCCCAGCGGCACGACATTTGGCTCGGTTAGGGCCGGGGTGACGTTCACCTCCGACCTAGGCTCCACATCATCTGCATACTGGGCAGCATCTTCTTCGTGAATGCTTCTGGCCATATCTTCACGACGAACGTCCATCACCCACTGGGTAGAGATTGGCTCCGCCCCCGACCTTGCATGCGGTAGCAAGCCCTCCCCGATCGACTAGATGTCCTCCGTGCTCAAGCCTTCAGCATACCCGCTGCAGATGGCGGCAAAGTCCAGGTTTGGATGGTGCGTCGCCACCGATGTCAGTACCCCCGACGCCCCATAGAACAACTCACTCCTGATAAGGTCCCGAACCACATCCAGGACCTCCGCCAGTTGGACCGTAGGCGCGCTAGTGCTGGGCGCTGACCCAAAGACGTCCGAGACAACAAGCTGGGCAACATTGCGGATCTAGTCAAGATCCCCCTCGAGAGCACATCGCTCTTCACGAGACTTGGCCAGTACCTCCACATTTCGGCTGAGGGTCGCATGATCGTCTCTAGGTCCTGCTCTGGCGTCTTCACCTTTCCACTCAGCTCTGAGAGAAGAGCGACAAGCTCAGGAATAGGCTGAAGAAAAAAATAACAACGAAGAACAGAAAAAGCACGTACCGACGTGGAAGTTCTCAAGGATGGAGAGATCCTCTGCCTGTCGGGCCGCCTACTCGCGCAATCGGGCACTCACGTCCTCCGACTCCATCACCCGGCCTTAGAGCGTGAGCACCTCCTGGTCCGTCTCCGACCGGGCCTTCCACTCCGCCTCCAGGGCCTTCCGTGCTGACTCCAGGGCGTTCTGCGCTGACACCAAAGCGGCCCGCTCTGGCTCAAGGGCCGCCAAGGACTCTTGCAATGCCGCCTCGGTGTTTGCCAAGGATGTCCGCAACCCCGCCACGGTCTCCGCCTGACGGGCCTTCATCGCCTTGAGCCCTTGCTCGACGGCAGTCGCCCGCTCAGCTGCACACAGCCTCTCCGCCTACGTCGTGGTTGCCTCGGCCACCCAGTCCTAGGACTCGCGATGGGCGGATGCTAGCTGACGCTCGAGCTCGGCCATCCGGGCGTGCTCCATTCGGAGAAAGTGGGACTTACAAGACGACGTCCCCTTCAGTCTCTACGAAAAACAAACATGCTAAGGCAATGAACAAAAGATTCAGAGGTCAAAGACAAGTCCGCAAAACTCACCTCCGTAGCCAGCTGTAGATCAACCTCAATCAATTGCTGAGCAAACTTAACCTGCTCCTAGGCGTCTCCAAGCTTCACGGATAGATTGGTGAGTTCAGACATCACGGCGTGCCCCTACTTCCTGAGGATGTCCCAGAGCTAACACTTCTAGGAATCCTAGAGGATGAACCATGCCTTCACCGGGTCCTCTGGGCAAGGCCACTCTAGGTCACCCTCCGACAGGTCACCAGAGGGCCCAGCCTCCCACCGAACCACCGCTAGCTCCCACGACGACACCGGTGGCTCCGTCGTATTATCCGCCTCGTCATCAGATGGGATGTCCACCACCTCAGTTATGTGGACCGCCACCAGACATTCTGACACCATCCCAACCATGCTCTCCACCAACGCCTTTGGCTCTAACCACGCGGGTGAGCCGTGTGGCCCCCCGCCCAGCGAGGCAAGGAGCTCAGTCTCCCTCTCCTCTTCCACCGCGACTGGTGGAGGAGGGGCCATGAGGGTTACTTTCGACGTAGCCCCCGCCATCAGCACTAGAATCACCACCAACATCGATGCCGTCGCCGTCACTATGGCAGCAACCGCCCCTAAAAGGGAAGGGCTCACCGCCGCCATCCTGCTTCCCCCGCCGCTCGTCGCAGCACGCTACGGGGTGGGCCTCCATGCCTCCCGCATGGGAGTTGGGGCGATGCTCAACCCATCATCCCTCGGCCACTAACAGAGGGCGTAGGCAAATCACATTCTAGAGAAAAACTCAACGGCAAACGATTGGAAAGAAATAAAAGAGAACATACCGGGTGGTGAGCGGTACGACTCTGAAGGCAAGACTCGATGTCAACGGGCCTGTAGGGCATGGGCCGCTCCCAAGCTGTGACCCACGCCCCCTCACTTCGGCCAAGGGTGGAGACATCCCAACCAGCTCCTTCTCGACCTATGGGTCACCCCGGCCCTCGGCTCGAGACTCCTCGACCGGAGCAGGGGGTGGGGCATCCTCCGGCCACGAGTCATGCGACATGTTGGCACCAGTCTGCTCCTCCAGCCGCTCAGCTTAGTTGACCGCATCCACGACAGGCGGGGCCACCCCCGGCTGTGAGTCGCACACCGTCGTCGGTCCCTGCGACGCACAAGTGCCAGTCCGCTCCGTGGACCGACCGGCTTGCTCGGCCGTGTCCGCCACAGGCGGTGACAGGACCAACGACGCCACCAAAGGGTGTGGTGACTGCGTCCGCTTTACCACCCATTCACCAAAAGCATCCACGCTCGCCATGCGCTTGCTCGGCACAGAGGCCACCGCGCGCCGTGTGGCCTCTTGCTCATCACTGGCGGACATCGCCGTAGGGACACGATGCTCCGCCGAGGTCACAACGACCTCCTGACTTCCCTCCTCCTTGGAGAAAACCATGTCATCCACATCCATGGGGTCCTCTAACTCGAGCTCGGCCTCGATGTCGCTCTTCTTCTCCCTGGCCTTCACACGCCGGGCAACCTCCTTCTCCTTCTTGTGCTTCCGGTGGGTGACCTCGGCCTTCTTCTTCTTCCTAGCGTCTGCCACCTCCTTTTGAGTAGCCTGCTTGGCCACACCCTCCGGACCCTTGGGAAGGTGCAGCTGGGACTTGTAATTTCCAAGCCCCTGTTGAACGTGTGACTCCTAATCAAAAAAGAAAAACACACATAGGAAAAGCAGAGGAGGACATGCGGGCTAAAAAGAAGGAAGCATACCAGGGTGGACATGATCGAGGAGTTGAAAGCCACGGGCCTCCCTTCGACCTTATCTATGGGCTTCAACTACAGCACTCGGCCAAGGCGACTCTAGACCTCGTCGTCTGGTAGATCCTTCGGCGACATGCGGTCCGAGTCCGATGGGCCGCTGTACAGCCACATCAGCCGCATCCTCTTCGCCAACGGCATGACCCAGTGATGGTACAGGGTGTGGAACACCCACACCCCATTAAGGCCATGCTTTATGAGCATCCAGAGCTCCTCCTTGATGACCCCCACCTTATGCTTCTCCTTTTTGGCACAACCCCACATCCAACTATCCTGTTTCTCTAGCCTCCCACCGGTGAACGCCGGGAACGACGCCACCGCTAGATTCCTAATGTAGAACCACTCCCCATGCTACCCCCGGTTGGAGTCACAGGGGAGGTACGCAGGATACGAGTCTCCCACGCCTGGTTTTCTCTGTAGGGTGAAACCCCCCTCCGGCGTGACCTCGGTTGGGTCCCCCACCATCAAGGCTCTCGAGGAGAAGAGCCACCAGAAGAAATCCACGTGCGGCTCCATCCCAAGGAAAGCCTCGCAAACGATGACAAAACTGGCGATGTGCAGCACCCCTATTGGATTAAGATGTTGCAGCTCCAGACCCCACTCATTGAGGAGGCCATGTAGGAACCAATGCGGGGGGTATCCTAGCTCATGCTTGTGGAAGGCGAGGAAGGAAACCACCTCATCGGGCCAAGGTTGCGGGGACTCCTCCCACTCGGGAACCCTCCAGGGCGCCACCTCCTTCGGTGGTAGAAATCCCTTCGCAACAAAGGCCTTCAACACTGACTCCCTCATGGTGGACGACTTCTAGTCCAACATTTCACTCTAGGATCACAGAAGGATCGGTGAGTTCTTCTTCTTCTCTCTCGCTCTCTCCCCTTTCTTTCCTAGAAACCACCGTGGCTCTTAGGAACGCTCATGACAAGAAGAAAGAGGAAAGACGGCGGCAGATGAGGAACATGCAAAAGAACGGGTCGAAAACCCTTTGCCCTCTCCTACTTAAGGAAAAGGGAACAACAGTTAGAGAAGGGCTTGCCAATCAAGAGAAGGCAACATGGCGGAGCGAGGAACTCTCTTTCTTTCCCATTTAATGCAGACAAGACGCACCCTGACCGATAAGACGTGCCCTGCATGACGGAACGACTCCTGATCAGATAGGACGTGGCTTGGACCAGGCCCACCACTATCACACGACCAACCACTACCACACGCTGGGACAAAAACTAAAGCGCTGCCGCATGTGGGCGGCACCCCGCTTCCCCAGGCCAGGCCTCAAGAAACCCAAACAAGATCTCAGCCAGGGAGATCACCGAGCCCCCTGAGTCAATCGAACCACTTAGGATAGACACCAAGAGATAGGTAAGGAAGCAAAGGGGCGCCTCATGTAGGCTATGTCGACTCCATCAAGAATGACGAGCACGAGTCTTGATCAGATATTTCTGACTGAAGCTCTCCGAACCCCGTCACTCAGGTCATCAAGAGGCTCACCCATGAATGATGAGCGAGGATCCTGGTCGGACATTTCCAACTAAGACTCTCCGAACCCCATCACTCAAGTCATCAAGGTGAGCATGTGTTCATTAATACAAAAACTGTTCACATAAGGGCTCACCCACGATTGACGAGCGCAGGTCCTAGTCAAACATTTCTGACTAAAGCTCTCCAAACCTCGTCACTCAAAGCCATCAAGGTGAGCACTACCAACCCCCTCTATTTCCTTACAATCATTTTATACATCCATACACGCATTCATTCCATACGCCCGAACCTCTCGGACGATTCGGGCCCTGAACCGCACGGGGGCTCAGGAACTAAGCATCGCAACGTGTAGCGAAATGCATCACAATGTTCCGTGTTGCATCACGAAGCGGTGGTTGCCTCATTTGACATGAGCAACCAACAGAGCTAGGGGAGAAAAACATAGATGAGCCCCGTGCGGCCCTCGCCCGGTCAGGCAGATTGGGTCATCTCAACCTTCTCGTTCGATCCTGAACCTCTCGCCAAACCCATAGAATCTCCATTGAGGGGAGGCCGCTAGGCCACCCAGGTCGGTCTCCGAAACAACCTAGGCATCTGCCAGGTTGTAGGTAAAGGAGTAGTGTAATGTCATAAGAGGGCTATGCCGACCCCATCATGAACGACGGACCCGAATTCCACTCGATCACACCCATTAGCGAACTCACCAAGCACGTCACTCAAGCCCAAGTGATTGGGACAAGCGACAAAACTCAGCCCCTTCGGTTGTGAGGAACCGAGGATGGGGTAACGCACACAACTCACACCGACCCTACTAAGGCCCAACAGGGCTTGGGGGCTCAAGACAAAAAGCCTGGGACTGTGACCCCAAACTCGCCCCTTCCGACTACGCTCCAAAAAACCTAGGTTTGCGACCCCGATCTCACCCCATCCGGCTATGCTTCCGACTGCGCTCCAAAAACCTGGGTTTGCGACCCCAATCTCACCCTATCTGGCTACGCTTCCGACTACGCTCCAAACATTCGGGTCGGCGACCCTGATCTCGCCCCATGACTTTGACTCGCTCGATCCCACGGCGTGCATCGATGCCAGCATCAGTGATCTCTGTCTCATCCAAGACTAACTCTTGTTTGATCCCACGGTGCGCATCGACGCCAGGATCAGTGAGCTCTGTCTCATCCAAAACACGACTCCGACTCGCTCGATCCCATGGCGCGCATCGACGCCAGGATCAGTGAGCTTTGTCTCATCCAAGACTGACTCCCTCGCTTGATCCCATGGCGCGCATCGATGCCAGGATCAGTAAGCTCTATCTCGTCCAAAACATGACTCCAACTCGCTCGATCCCATGGTGTGCATCGATGCCAGCATCAGTGAGCTCTGTCTTGTCCAAGATTGACTCCCTCGCTTGATCCCATGACGTGCATCAACGCCAGGATCAGTGAGCTCTATCTCGTCCAAAACATGACTCTGACTCGCTCAATCGCATGGCGCGCATTGACACCAGCATCAGTGAGCTCTATCTCATCCAAGATTGACTCCCTCGCTCGATCCCATAGTGCGCATCGATGCCAGGATCAGTGAGCTCTGTCTTGTCCAAAACATGACTCTAACTCGCTCGATCCCACGGCGTGCATCGATGCCAGCATTAGTGAGCTCTGTCTCGTCTAGACTGACTCCCTCGCTCGATCCCACAGCGCGCATCGACGCCAGGATCAGTGAGCTCTGTCTCATCCAAAACATGACTCCGACTCACTCGATCCCATGACGCGCATCAATGCCAGCATCAGTGAGCTCTGTCTCATCCAGACTGACTCCCTCGCTCGATCCCACAATGTGCATCGACGCTAGGATCAGTGAGCTCTATCTCATCCAAAACTAACTGCCTCACCCAATCCCACGGCGTGCATCAACGCCAGGATCTACGAGCCCTGTCTCGTCCAAAACTAACTGTCTCACTCGATCTCACGGCGCGCACCGACACTAGGATTAGTGAAGCTCTATCTTGTCCAAAACCCTTGACTGACTCTCTTGCTCAATCCACGGTGCGCACCGACGCCAGGACCCACAAAGCTCCCTCTCACCCAATCTCTCAAAACAACTAAAAAACCACCTCGGCTGCACAACGACGCCTTGGGCGACAAAACTCTATCTCAAAATAAAAACTCCCCCACTGATAACATAGGAAACCCCCCAGACGGTTCTGCCTGAACCACCCAGAGGCTCGGGGGCTACACCCGCGGGTGCACTCGCACGCACCCACCAACAAGACAAAAATCCTCCGGACGATTCTGCCCGAATCACCCAGGGGCTCGGGGGCTCCTATCGGGTTCATAAACCTAGGGTCCCTCGGGGACCGGCTTCCATGCCAAGGCTCGGTCTAAGCAGATAACACGTAACTCATTGGCCGGCCCAAGAGTATAAAACAACAGGCCGGAAGGGTGGCCTAGTCACCGATTAGAAGGTCTGGACGAAGAGGAACAACGCCCTCTCGTCAGCTGCTTTGGCCCACCTCTCTGACCGGAGCGTTCGCTTCGACTCCAGCCGCCACCGGACGGCCTCTCCGATCAGAAGGCCTGGCCCAAAACACTACTTCCGACTCCGACCCTGCGTCTCTGACCGAGGATCACAAGAACCCTGCTCACCGCTCTTCTCCGACCATCACACTCAGAGCCGACTAAAGCCATCCGATCGGGGACGCCCGCTCGGTAGGAACTAGAAGACGTGCGGAGAAAAGCAAGGCAAGGCTCAGAAGTCAAAACCACTATACCAAAGACTATACCCTGCATGGAACAGTACTCTACAGCCACCCTAACACAAACAATATTATAGGCGCCGATATCTTCCTCTACAGTATTGTAGGGGCCGCTAAAACTCCCATACGGTAAGGCCCCCCATGTGCCTCTAGGCATCGATAGCGGTATGGGCGCCAGGATTTACCGTACCCGGTGAACATAGCGAGACTCCTCACATGCCTCTAGGCATCAAATAGTATTTGCAGGTACCGACGTCCACCATCCCTAAAAAAGGCAGCACGACCTCCCATATGCATTTGACATTCTACAGTGACATCAACATTGTTGTAGGCGCCTACCATTATCTTGTACCCACCGGTGTGGGCAACAAGGCTCAGTAGGCGTGGGCAACAAGGCTCGGTAGCATACGTACCCTCACCCTCTCACTTGTAAAGCCATCCCCTTTATCTATAAAAGGGAACGCGCCCCCTCCAACAAAGGAGAGAGCCCTTCTTGAAGATAACAAGCATCGATTAAGTTCACTAGCTCACAACCATAGAACCACCGGGTTCGTACCCTAAGCACACTCTTGAACACTTAGCTCATAGCGTAGCTCCTGTCGCTCTTGGCCCTTCCGATGGGAACCGACCAGATCTCTTGTACACCCCATCTTTCTCCTTCTCGTTTATAACTCTACTGCAAACTTCGAGCACCTAGGCTTAGGAATAAAGTCACTGACTGACCCAAACTAGATGTAGGGCACGTTGCCTGAACCAGTATAAATCCTATGTCATTGAGTGCTAGGCCACCTCCGATCACAACGTATGGCAAAACTATAAATATTCACTAGCTGGTCACTTTCTGCACCGACACTTAGCGACGGCCAATTTCGGCGGGGTTGCGGTGGCTCCTTTGGTTGGTGAGGCATAGTGGGTATGTTGGTGGCAACTCTATGGGACTACTACCTAGTATGGTGTTTCAGTGGAAGGTCTTGGTTGCGGCGTCTAGTGAAGTGGACAGTGGTGTGGCAAGCTTTCTTCTGTGGGCGACCTTCACTTGCTGGTATCTATTTGGTTGGCTGCGGTCTATTTCGACTAGCGCGGTTGTGATTGGCCACGCATGCCAGTGGCTAGCTCACTTCCACTACGACAACCAGTGGATGGCGGCTCGTTGAAGACAGTTGTCCGTGTGGGAATGTTCGTGGCATCTCTAGAAGCTTGAGGGACAACGACATGCAACGAAATCGGTGACACCCTTTGCATGGTGCAGGAACAAGATGTGACTTCCCATGGTGGTTGGTGCTATGTAGGATGGAGGCGGCCCTTGTTGGCTGGCGTGGCGGCGACAGGTCACACATGCCAGTGACCTCGTCGTTACCACAGCGATCTCCTACGAGCAGCGTCTTGTTGCAGTTCTTGGCTATGCCAAGTCACATGGTGGCTGGTTGGGGCTTGGGCATGGGGTTGTCGGGCGAAGGCCCTGCTAGGCCCTTGGCCGTGGCCGACAATGGTGCCGCCTTTGGCGTCACGCCCCTAGTTGGAGGCATTGTTGTGAGGCCCCTTTACCCTCTTGGAGTTTTGGTTGAAAGATCGTGGTTCTCCGGTCAGCGTTGATGGCATCGAGAGGTGTCGTTTCCCTCCTTGGAGGCATCGCTGTGGATAACCTACTTCCCCCTCTAGTTCGCTTGTTCTTTGTGGTGTGCAAGGTGGCGTTCGACGGTTGCTTCTTAGGTTCACTGGTCTTGTGCTTTTCGTGCGGTGGTGGTCTTGTTGTTGCCTTCTTTGTGAGGGTTTTGTTTTTGTTTTTTTTAATTAGTTTGTAAAACTTCTTTTCTATTAACACATATCCGACATGTTCTTGCCGCTGGTTCTTCGAAAAAAATAAAACATGGATAGGATCATCTATCCCTTAATATCCAAAACCAAACACACTCACTCTTCTACTCCCCCATCCCAAATTATAAGTCATTATAAGAATCTTGAGAGTCAAACCATTTCAAGTTTGACCAAATTTATATGACAAGATAATAACATTTATGATTCAAACTAAGTATTATTAGATTCTTTATTAGCTATATTTTTATAGTATACTTATTTGATATCATAAATATTTATAATTTTTTCTATAATTTTGGTTAAACTAAAGATGATTTGATTCTCCAAAATTCTTTGAATAACTTATAATTTAGAATGGAGGGAGTACCAAACATGATTGGATAGATTCAAAAAGGAAAACACGGCTCCAAACAAACAAAAGAAATCAAAGCCTACCCTTACCATATCTGAAGTTGACCCTGGGGTGCCCCGTGCTGCCCTGTCCTGACTCCGGCGGTGAGGGTGAGGGTGGAGGCTACGGGCCACATCGTATAGTTTTTCTCTTAAGGTTTAGTCCATATCTTATTGGATATTTGACATATACATAAAATATTAAATATAAATTAAAAAATAACTAATTATACATATGGTGATTAATTTACGAGACGATTTTTTTAAGTCTAATTAGTCCATAATTTAATAATATGGGGCTAAACTAAAAGTCTGTTTGATAGGACTGAAAAATAAACTAAAATACTGTTCCAACTAATTATTATAAAAAAAATAATATTCTATCTAAAAACACGGTTTACATAAACAGTATTTATGTGAGTGGGCCAGCCAACCTGCCACCAGCCAGCCTAAAGGAGGAATGGTAGCCTCCGTCGTGCCGAATGTCCTTGGGAGTCACTAATTATTACTCTATCCATTATGTTAAGGTACTCTAATCACCCAGGCGTAGGATTGTCTGTGCACTCACTGCGGCAGCCCTAGCTACTTGTATGCTTATATTTGTACATAGCGCAACTTTTGAGATTGTCTTCTGTCTGACCTAACAAAAATGAATAAGTGGCAAATAAGAAAATGATAGATGGAGCAGAGTGGCAAAGGCCCTTTCTTCTTTTGTACTCCACCCTTTCCAAATTATAAGTTATTTCAACTTTCTTAAAGAGTCAAAAGCATCTCAAATATGACCAAAATTTAAAAAGAAATCACAAAGATGCAGACATCAAATAGGTATACTATGAATACATAACTAATGAAGAATCTAATGATACTTATTTGATATTATAAATATTATTATTTTATTAGATAAATTTGATCAAATTTGAGATACTTTGACTCTCAAAAAAGTTGGAACGATTTATAATTTGGGATGGATAGAGTACTCAAAGAAAAAAAAAGTGTATAGCCGGTCCTAAAAAAATGCATAGATGTATTATGCCAATTCTTATACTCGTGTTATTTCGATACTTAATCTTTGTTCATGTCCCAGTAACCATTTAAACGGGCCTCCCAATTCTCTCGTGGGCATCACCAACTGCCCGTGCACTTGCCGCTCGTGGCGTACCATGCCAACATCGCCTTGTGCTGTTGTGCACCCACCCCTAATGTTGTCGTCCTCTCAACGTGCAGCGCCGCCTCGCCTCTGCCACTCACGATGCGCCGACTCGACAAACACCCTGCCTTGTGCGTCGTCTCACCCTCTCCACCCTATAGTTGCTGTCATCGTGGCCCTATGGCCGCTGCTAGCACGTCTTCCTCATCGCTACTTGGTGGTCTCCACACAACCGTCATAAATACCAGGATCCGAACAAAGATTACATTTGGATAAATACAGGGATCCGAACAGCGATTACATATCATAATGATGTAATTTATGAGTACGAGGGTCTGGGTGACAAACCCACAACCATACGATGGAGTGGCAGAAAATAACCTAGTCACCTACAATGGTGACTCATTGTAAGTATATTATTTTATTTTATTATTAGAAGAGAGAGAAAATTATCTCTTAATTATAAGTTAGTCTCATGCCCACATTCCAAAATTGTGTGATAAAAGTTAATATTATTAAAATATATATATTAGAATTAGAGCTAGTTGCCCGTTCACTTCGTTGAAAAAATAAACCGAAACACTGTTCTGTTTGATTTGTTGTGAGAGAAAAATATTATTTTAATTAAAAAAATAAATTAAAAAACATATTATAAGAGAAACGAACGTGACCTGCCTCTGATTTTACGAGCAGCTTTCCTTTACCGTCTCTGACCGAGATTCCATCGTTGGAGCAGGAAATCTTCGAAACAGGACGCTGGCGGCTGGCCGCCGCTGTGCCTGTGGCCTGGCGGAGTATCTGAGACTGGGTCCATGGGCTAAGCCCTGCTAGCCAATAAAATTAAGGACTATTTTGCCCTTTGCCTTGGTCCACAAAAAAGTCAAAACAATAGCCATAGGAAACTGCTCCATTTCGATTGGTGTCAAATTAATGCTACAATATACTAGCGCCACGTTCAAAAAACAATATACTACTAGCTTCACGTTCAAAAAACAACATACTAGCGCCGCACGAACCATACCGTGCCAGCCATGCTACTTCATCCCTTCCCTTCCATATGCTTTTGGATCGACCAATAACCCAAAGGATTTTTTTTTTAAAGTAAGACCCAAAGGAAAGTAAACTCAGCATTCCTAGTAAAAACGGTAAGCACAGTTCTGTGTGCTGCCTTCCATGGTTTTTATACTATTAGTTGCTCCTTGTATGGATGATGTATAATGCATGAACCTAACATGAAAATCTCCCGATGGTTTGTATTGTAAGCGTACGAAGTCGAATTGATGGATCACATCGATTTTTTAATGTCGTCCCTAGAGCTGTCAAGATTTAGGGTGTGTTTAGTTCGTGAAATAAAGATTTTTGGATATCACATCGGATGTTTCGAGATGTCGGAAGAGATTTTCGGATACTAATAAAAAAAACTAATTACATAGCTCGTCTGGAAACCGCGAGACGAATTTATTAAGTCTAATTAATCCATCATTAGCGAATGTTAGTACTGTAGCACTGATGGCTAATCATAGACTAATTAGTCTTAAAACATTCGTCTCGCGATTTCCAACCAAACTGTGCAATTAGTTTTTATTTTCATCTATATTTAATACTTCAGGCATATGCCGCAAAATTCGATGTGATAGTTTGGGGTGAAAATTTTTGGAAACTAAACCAGGTCTTACCATGATAAAACGAGAGCTGTTTCAGCAAATGTACCTGCAATTTTGGATAACAAAATGGGAAAAAACATGCATTTAAGGTTAAGGGGCTGTTTGCAAACAATACTTGTTTGCTGATCCGAGGTTTTTATAGCACTCCGTCGTCTGTCCTAAAATATGAAGGATCGAGACGATGGAAATTCGGTACTGCTAGCGGACGGACGCCTGCGGCTGCTGGCCTGCTGCGCCTGCCCATCCGCTCCATTGCTCGCCCGCCTACTTGCCTGCTGCGCTTGCTCGCTCGCCTGCCTACCCTTGCTGTTCCTGCTCGCTCGCTTGTCTGCCCGCCTGCTCACCCGTGCCGCTCCGTGGGGACCGCATGCGCCAACCTCGCTTCCCGCACGCACGTGGGGACTGCCTACGCCTGCGCCGCTCTCGGTGCTTGCTCAACGTTAAGAACTCGCTGCAACGTACGTCTGAAATAGATGAAACATACGTTTACAACATGTGTATATAACCACTGCAACATTTAGATAAAACACTTGCAGCATACATCTGA
Source organism: Miscanthus floridulus (assembly GCF_019320115.1). Taxonomy (NCBI): domain Eukaryota; kingdom Viridiplantae; phylum Streptophyta; class Magnoliopsida; order Poales; family Poaceae; genus Miscanthus; species Miscanthus floridulus. The sequence continues at coordinate 15,421,963 of NC_089580.1, forward strand.
AAAACAGCTGAAACATTTGGAATATACACTTGAAACATACATGTATAGACATTGCAAGATGTGCAACCTCCCGAACATCCAGATGAAACACATGCAACATACGTCAGAAACAGCTGAAACACTTGCAACACACGTCCGAACACTTGCAAAAACACTTGAAAACCATTGCAAACACATGCAACGTCCAGATAAAACACTTGCAACATATGTGTGAGACATATGCAATATCTAGATAAACACACTTGCAGCATACGTCTGAAAAACAGATAAAACATTGGGAATAGACGCTTGCAATATACGTGTAAAATCATTGCAACATATGCAACATCCCGGTTTACTTTTGCAACATCCGTATGAAATATTTAAAACATACATCTGAAAACAACTGAAACACTTGAAAGATAGGCTTGCAACATTTCTAAAAACACCCGAAACACTTAAACACAGCATCGCCGCCGGCCATGGCCTACCTGGTGGGGAACTGCGGTAGCCAACAAGCTCTAGTCAGGAGGACATCAAGAACAATGACCTAGCGTACACCTACGTTGCAGGACTTCCCTTCCTGTCGTGGTGTCTTCGGCTGGCCGCAGGAGACGATGTCTTTATCGATGACGACCTCCTACTTGTGGCGTTGGGCTGGTGGTGGCCCGGTGATGCCGCGGCCGCGACGGGCGAGGTCGAGTTGGGCGTGGCAAGGGATGAGGCATGACGCGACCCGCGATGGGGTGCGGCGCGGTGGGGGGAAGCGAACTGCGCGGCGAGGGATAGGGCACGGTGGGGCAAAGGGGTGCGCGCGAGATAGAGTGGGGTAGGCAGATGCGACTCGGTAGAAGAGGCAGAGTTGGAGACTATGTTGGTGGAGGCTGAGAAATAAGTGGATAAGAATTAATGAGTGGTTGAGATAAGTCTGGAGTCCGTCCGATATTTTCAGGAGCGTCCCACGCTAGGGTTGGAGCAATTATGTTGAAATTTGTCTCCCGTTACAAGGGATTGAGGATAATTAAGAACACATTTTCGTTAATATTAGTGTGTCCCGTCTTCTTTCCCCAACCGTAGTACAATCAAAGAGTGCAACGCGCTTTAGTAAGGATTTATATAGGAACCCCCCTAAAAAAATCCTCGGATCCGTTCAATTTGGGCACTGAGGGAGAAGTGTAAATATAAAATGAACAAGAGCAAACAAACAAATGAGAGGAGGGAATAAACCAAGGAAATACTTGTCTCGCTGGTAACGGTAGCACTGCTCGTTGTGGCCACGTGGGGAGCAGACAATCGTACTTGAATCGATCAGGTAAGGGCCTGTTAGATCCTACCTCTAAATTTTAGAGTACTTAGGCTTATTTTTTATGTCTTAAATTCTAATACGAGGTGACTAAAGTTTAGAGCTACTTTTAAACTAAGGCCCTGTTTGGTTACTCCTCCTAAAAACTTTAGGAGCTAAAATCTGGATAGAATCTGTCTAAAGAACCAAACACCCCCTCCTAAAACCTCCTAAAAGTTTTAGGAGGCTGGTTTTTCTTTAGGAGCTCCACCCCCTCCTAAAACCTCCTAAAGTCCTTTCTGGACCCCCACTACCCCTCATTTATTGCCCCCTCCCTCTCTCTCTCTCCTAAAGAAGGGTAAAAGTGTCTTTGTTCAACAACATTTACTGCTTTTAGTCAGTTTTAGGAGGTGCAACCAAACACTCTTTTAGAAGATTTTAGAAGGCTGCCTAAAACTTTTAGGAACTAAAGTTTTAAGAGGTGGGAACCAAACAGGGCCTAACTGTTCGGAGCTAAGCTTTAGCTCTAAAGTTTAGAGGGAAGCCAAAAAAAAAAAAAAAAGCAGCCGAGACGTAAAGGCAAACATAATAGGACCAACGTCCAACTTCGCTTCCATGTTTAAAGATAGAAGCAGCAGTGGTTTGTTCCGGACTTCCAGTACAAGAACAGCCAATGCTCTTGGCTACATTTCTTGCAAAGCACTGCCAGTAATTAAAGCCTTAGAGATCATAAATATCCGGATCTGAGCACCTCATACATAAATAAATATAGATAGATATTTTCCTGTTTAAATGTTCCAAAACAAACTGAACAAAATCGGTTACTGTCTTTAAAAAAATACTCAACTTGGCCTTCCTAGGCTGCTAGCAACTAGAATACTCGTGTCCATACTCTGTATAACACAGTAGCAGGGTCTATACAACTGTTGATTTTTTTTTAACAAAACATGCCACTGATCTGACATGGATAACCTTGCAGATGCACGTGTCTCAATAAAGCGTCCAGGAGGCAGCAACCAGTCTCAGCAAAGCGCCTAGTTACTTGAGAACGAGAAGGTTAACCACGCGTCTAACCCAAGTCACCCAAGGATTAGCTACTGGACACGTACCTCAGTAGGAGGACACGGCCACTGGACAGTGACGGGTTACAGCTGAGGAAGCCAGGAACACAGACGTGGACAGGACGTCGAGCAAACCAGGAGTCCAAGACAGGAGCGCATGTTAGTAGGGTCGGCACCGGCACGGCCGGACCGACCAGGCCAGGACACCAGTAGCCGTGCTCTCCTTTTGTCGCTGACAAAAGACCGATCGTCCGATTGCATGTCTGCACACCCTCGTCTAACAGTGATGGCCTGATCTTGCAGACATTCCGATCGCGAACAGTTCGGCTGGGCATTCTTTTGGACTAGCACCACGGGGAGTACACTACTACAATATGTATACCGTTGATTATTTATGTTATTATGTTTGCTCGTTTAGTTTCAGCCAGGGCTTATCAGCTATAATACAGTGTTTTCCTCTCATAACAAATCAGCACCTTATCAGCTCAGAAACCAATCAGCGAACAGACTGATTACAGATATGATGTGTAAACTACACATCCTTCCAGACGTATTTTGTGTCCATCGCTGCTTCCGATCAGTGGAAACACGAACCTCTGTATAATAACTGTATGTACCCTCCAATGTACAGGCGTATCTGTGGTTTGTTACCTTGTTCCATTCTCATCCCAGATGAAGTGAGCTCTCAGTCTCAGGGGCATAGTCCCAGAGGTATGGGATGGTCACCTTGCGTTGCAGCACCACGCCTTGCCTCGCCGAAGCATCTCCCAGAGGCACGCCATCTGCGCCGGCGACTGGTAGTGCGCGGTGAGGTAGTCATGGACGCAGCCGGACTGGCAGAAACCGGCGCTGTGGACGTACGCCACGGTGTTCCCCGTCCCTGAGCGGTTGAATTGCCCCACCCACATCCCCATGCTCACATCCTCCATCTTGAACATCTGAGGAAACGAAATCATTTGTTGTTGTTTATTCCCTTGAAGACTCAGTATGTAATCATTTGTTAAGCACCCGTGCACACAGCCACTGACTGCATGGCGATGGGCACGGCTTTTGACTTTTGGTAAATCTTTTCAGGGTCAGGCATGATTGGGTGGGTTCATGTTTTTTCTGTTTTCAACAAGAGTGGTATCATCCACGGGAACCAAAGTTAAAGCAGGTGGTTCTTGAGTGCTAGTGTGGATCCCATTTGGTTTGCAGGTTGCATGCAGCTAATATATCCTCTGCTACTTGATACGAAATGAGTGGAGAGAGATCTTACATTTAGTCGGCCATTCTCCATTTCAGATGCGACGAAGTTTGCAATGTCAGAAGAAACGACATAGCCTGCACCATCAGCATAAGGCGGGTACTCTTCTCTGGGCCACTCCTGGAATTTGAAAGAATACAAAAGAGTTCAATTGATACACCTCAATCATGCTTGCAGCAGCGAGAGACAATTAGCCTACATGATTGCAGGAGACAATAATGTATTCACGTGGACATCTTGCGATGCTCATGAACTGACAGCCAGTTACATGCCTCACAAATGTCTTGCAAACCATTTGTTCAGTCAAACTCAGCACTGTAGCACTTCTGAAGGATACCGCATCCATAGGGTAGTGACAAGATGAAAATGTAAATGGCAGATCTTCCACTTTAGCAATCGGAAAATACGACAGTTCAATTAATTCACGACATTGAAGTTTCATGCAACTATTACAAAATAGATAGTTTGATTTGTCATCCTGACAGAGACTCTTTGTTGTGTTTGTACCATGAATGTTTCACTACTTCTCATATCTAACTGGAGTAATAATCAATCTGTGTATCTTAAAAAGAAGCCATGGAGATGACATTTTACCTCGTATGAGACAGCCCATTTTCCCTCCCGCAGTGGCCTGTGGTAGTAGTTCATGTTCCCCAAATAGAAGCTTTTGCCATCTTGGATTTTTTTAACTTCAGCCATTACTGAATCAAGTCTAACAAAGGTATCATCATCACACTTCATGACATACTTCGCCGGAACAACACGAGCCTTCGAAGTTCAAACAACAACATGAAAAAATGGGAGAGCAGGTGCATACAAACTGTCAGAAAATGCACACCCTTGTGCTACATACCACATAGTCACAAATGGCAACAGTCTTCAGAACAACCAGATCATAGCTATCCGCAAAAGGGACAATGACAATGTCCCTGAAGAAATCTGCTTCTTTTATCAAATCTTCATTCACTTCCTTTCTGCCGTTCTGCCCTAAAACATGTTTCAGTTATTTATGTTCCTATATATCAAGACAAAAACGGAGGAAGACAATTTTTTTCGAGGTATTACCAATGCAACAAAAAAACGTGCCACTATGCTTGATGAATTTCGTACCAAAGACATCCAAGATCTCCTCACGGCCATACGCTCAGCGAAATCGCTCCCTGCTGAAAGAACGCCTATGAACAGCTCAACATTCTCTTTGCCAAGAGGAGGCATTTTTAGTTCTGTCAGCGACTCCAGATTTCTTTGTACAATGCTTGGATGAGCCGTTGGTAAAGAACCAGCTACTATTGATTTGATGTCAATATTACCATTCACAGAAAAGATTTTGGCATCCTCAAGAACAAAGCCCTTGAAATAAAAAAAAATTGCACCAACAGATTAGAACATTTTAGCAATTAAGAAACAAGAACAGGGCACACGTAAACTAAATCAAGTAAATGGTTTAGAAAGGAAGCTCAACTTACAACACGGTAAGGAAAAGATGTGACATGCTTCCCATCAACATGAAAATGGTAGCCTTCTAAACCAGAACTTAGTGTTAGAACAAACAATTCTTCCTCCAAGAATGGATATGGCCAATGTATCCAATTTCTGTCATTCTTTCCAGCAACACGGTTCTGCAACCACAATCTCTTCAACTCCTCTGATGCACCACCAATGTTTCCAGACCATTCCTCACATGTCACTAATCCATCAACTGCGCTAAGGGTTAGCAATATAAGAGATCTGACATCAATAATCTGCCAAACTTTTTTCATGATGTCAACAGTTCTCATTACAAACAATTTATGTAGAATACCATCCTGTTGTCAGGCAGGTATCCTCTAGGAATCAGGTATACATTTTAACTATGGAGATGTTGGGCAACATTTTGTAGAAACTAGAAAGGATTGTGTCCACCATCTCTATGGTCTATAATATCTACACGGGTGCATCAGCATAAACATTTCGTACAATGTATATAGATTATGTAAGACCAAAGAGACATAAATCCTCCTTTTTTTTAAAAAAAAGGAAAACGATCCTTTCTAGTGACAAGGTGGTATCCACAGCTATTCTGTGTTGTTTATGATTGCACAACTGAGCGCGCTCAGGGTACAAATGCTTGATGGGAGGTTCAGTTATACTGGGTTTCATCTGTTGCTGAGCTAGGAGCCTAGGAATAGCAACAACTAACAGACACACTACATCAAAAAATCATAACATGTGCACTACCACTACAGCTAACAGATATGCTACAGCAGGAAATGATAACACGAATACTGTCATGTTAATGGAAAAGAAACAATCCATGAATTGCTTCTACCACATGTGCCAACAGCTCTAGTAAAAATGGTGGCAGATGCTGTAAGGCTTGTACCACAAGATAAGTAGGCTGCCAAGCCAATGCTGTAAGGATTCAATGCCATAATTAAGCAATAAAATCAGGTGGGGTTGCATGGCTTTGCTATTCTGGACAAGGAGGTATGTCTACTTTTATAGAAGCATCAACTAAACCAAGGAAACTTATTGGGAAGGACCAGAATGGGTTGTGCAGCAACATATTCTTGGGCTCATTCAGTTTGTCAAAGATCAACTAAACTGTCTTGCTGCCCTCCTCAAAAGAACAATCACTACAGTACTCTTAGAACGACATTTTCCTATCTACACTTCGTTAGGAGTTTCCCAATGTTGGAATGACATACCATTCCATCAATAAAAGTAGGAACGCTATGGCTATCAGTGTCTTAAGTACTAGTAGGAATTGAGCAACACAGCCGGTTGCAGCAATTTTCTATTTGAATAGTTCCCTAGGATCCATTGGTACAGTCAGATTGCAAACAAATAACCCCATATGTCAAAAGCTACAATGCTAATTAATGGAACATCCCAAAAGAGCCGAGAGGCAGAGACTTTTGTGCACCAACCGTACGATCAAAACTACAATCATAGAAACACCTACCCTGAAGGCGCAAACACAGCTCTCTTAATGCAAAGTAACATCCTAATTTACTCTGTTGAGTACCATCACGGTTTTTTTCCAACTATATAAACTGGTTCGATTTGGGCCACCATTGACGATTAATCCTCCAGTTTATTTAACAGTATCACTATCACCGTGCAATCATGAAGAAGATATTGACGGTAAAAAGTACCACTGGTACTGTCACAGCAAGCAAGGAAGACACAGGGGCACCGACGCACCGGTCTCCTCGTCGGGGCGCGACGGACGGCCATCGCACCGGAGCGCGGGTCCCCATTGTCCGCGGAAGCGCGTATTCAGCTCGATCACCGGGCGGCGGCTCCAGTCCCCGCTGAGCCGCGGGTTGAAGTGCAGTATCCTCGGCGCCGCGTCCCCGTCGCCTTCTCCGCGCAGCTCCACCGCAAACTGCGCCACGCCAGCGGCGCCTCCACCGCCCCGCGGCGCGCCGACCAGCGTGACGTGTGACCCCAGCGCCAGCCCGCAGGGCAGGGGCAGCAGGACGCCGCCGCCGCCAGCATGGCGGAGGCCGAGATACGCAGCCGACCGCGTGATCGAGGCCGGGCACCGCGTTGTGCCGCCGACACCCACGGCCGCGGGCGGCGGCGCGGGGGCGGATGACGAGGGGGAGGAGGAGAGGACGTCGCGGAGGAGGCGGCCGCCGGACCGGAAGGCGCGCGCGGCGGCCGCGTGCAGCGGCGGGGCCGGGGCGGCGGCGTCGAGCGCGCGCACGTCGAGGGTGGAGATGGGCAGCCGATGCTGCCGGTGCCGGGACGGCGAAGCGGCCTGCTGCGCCGTGTCAGAGCTGGGGAGGAGGCGGTCGGCGGAGTGTAGGGAGAAGGTTGCGACCGAAACGAGCGCGGCGAAGGGGAGTAGCAGCAACACCGGGCGGAGGCCGCCGCCGGTGCGGCGTTGCCGGCGCATGGGCGGCGCCGGCACGCGTTGGATTTTCTGGAGGGTGGTGAGCGGTGACGACAGGAGGGAAACGGTGCGTTCGAGTGCGACTGCGCGGCGGGGTGCGTTCGAGCCGAGCTTTGCAAAATTCGCGAGGTTTAAGGTGCAGGACAGCAGGTTTCGCGTGCGGGTCCTTTCTGAGTTTGCTAATTGCGGGGTTTTTTTTTGCTCTCGCGTAGTTTGTTTGCACTCGAAACGTTGCCATTCGCTTGAGGTAAAGGACACAGTACCCGGGTACTATACAGCTATATTAAATTAATTAAAGAAGATGTGCAATTATCAGCATGGTCAGTCATGGGACATGTGTTGTACTATCATCGTAAGGACCTAAATCGGCTCTTAAACATTAGAATGGCATCGCGTACCGGCTGTTTTAAGGGTTCAAAAGTAAGGGAAGACTTTATATATATACTCATTCGATCCAAATTATAAGACGTTTTGATTTTTCTAAATATATTACTTTTACTATACATCTAGATATACACTATGTGTAAATACATAGGAAAAACTACGTATCTAGAAAAATTAAAATGACTTATAATTTAGAATAGAGAGAGTAATAACTAGCAAATATATCGGTGTTTTACTACGAGTAACAATCTTACGTATAACTAGCAGACATATCCGTTTGAGCACGTGGTTGATGCACAAAATCTTCAAAAGCTAAATTTTAGATTAGTTTAGCTCAAGATTATAGCCTAATGAACTAATGCTCTTTTTGTGGGATTGACTAAACTCTAGACATAATTTTAGACCATATGTTTAGAGCTTCAAGAGCTAAGGTGGTCTAAAGACTATGAGATCGAAAGGGCATGCATGTTGCTACATGTTAGTCGTCTTAATTGTCATCTCATAAAATGACACACATGATTTTTAATGACATGGATGAGAACGGGAAAGGCGAGAGACAAATATAGTTGTTTGGTGAAGCAACCATCTCATGAGCAAAAATTTAGTACAAACCAATAGACAACCATTTCACCATCGTATAATTTAATATTGCCATACAATTTACAGTAACTTTTCATTGTTGATTATATAAGATAAGAATAATTAATTAATAAGATAACTCATTATATGCGTTGGGCGTTCATTCAGTTATCTTATAATTATGCAGCACTATATAAAATCATCTACGAGACAATGTCAACGCACTTGTCCTGAGTAATTCTACTCAGAACTCGAATAAAACGCGACTCCCGACTTCGTTCGTTAGAATTCGAGGTGGCATGCGTGGCCGAGCCCAAGCAAGTCGATCGTTGCGCCGCTTCCAAGCAGAAATCAACGCAAAGTTTCGTTCGTCAGGCGGGGGCCGCGCACGCCACGCGGGCGCAGCGGGGCAGGCAGACGGCGACGGGCCTAGCAGTGGCGGCGGTCGATTATCACGGCGCCCTCCGCCTAGGACGATCCGCCGTGCGGCCGGCATGCTCGTCACACGCGAGTGTTCAAGCCGAGTCGCTCACGTCGCTCGAGCTGGCCCTCAAGGCGTGCACCGATGACGTAAACTTCAAATCTTATTTGTGAAATTTTTAAGCCTCTCATATAGGTATAGCTGTAGTATCTTATACATACATGAACGCATGTCCACCCTACCCACATACACCATTCATGCACAACTAGACCTACAACCTACCCACACACCACACTCACACCATGCGTGCAGTGCATAACTAGACCTACAACTACACACAGATTGGGAGATCACGTCTTTCTTGAGGTCACCGGGACCAATAGGGCTCCGTAGACTTCTTGAGGTCACCGGGACCAATAGGGTTCCGTAGATGACGGACGCGTCGTAATCTCATTGTAACTCAACGCGAGAGAAGCTGCATATGAGATGGGGAATAAAACCCCGAGGTGAGGCGAGGCGCCCTGGGTCGAGGAATCGAACCCAGACCTGCCGCTCATACAACCACGAGCGAGCCAACCGAGCATAAAATCTCATTTCTGAATTGTGATGTATTTAACCTGCGTGGGTCTATTCCTTTTCAGGCTAGGGATGTGACTGGATTTATACTAGTTTGGATTGAAATAAGGCTCCATTACTGAAAAGGAATAAATTTGTTCCATAAAGTGCTAGGAGAGGCGTATTGATTTAGATGCATCATGACCACTAGCAGAACCGCATGAATCACTCCATTGCATAAATCAAACACTGACAAATTTTCGCAAAAAAAAAAAAACACTGACAAATGACATGTAATTAGATAAGAAACTAACCGTTGACGGCTTGATGCTTATTTGAATAGAATATTGTAGAAATTAAGAATGTGATTTTTTTTAAACAACAGCTGAGGTAGAATAAAAACTTTCTCTTAGCTTTGGGTTAGATCTGTCGTCGTCGTCTTCATGGGAGCCATTGTTAAGCTCCTGCAGTACCGGACCTTGAACGTCGTTTGGACCTTGACCTTCGTATTCGGTGTCACTAGTATCATCTTCGTTACTTCGAAGGTCGATTCATCACTATCATCACTACTACCATAATAAATCTCATCGTCGATCCTTTAAAGTTTGTTTATGAACTCGTCAGCGCGTGGAGGCTCAATATTTACCTTCATGGGACGGAGCAACCGGAGGCTTAATATTGTCCTCCTTGGGAGAAGGATTCGACTGCTCATTATTAGGTGGTGAACGAATTAAATTGTTGTCACTCTTCAAAATGTACCTTGAATTGCTTGATCTTGTGTCCACAACTTGTTACATTTCACGTTGTCTCCAGTACTGCCAGAACTCCTTGAAAGATAGACCTAGGGGCGTGGGCATGGTGGAACTGTGGATCAAACGAAGAAGATATAGAAAAACTAGGGTTGCAACAAAGCACAAAACCGTAACACACTAGAGATGTATTATAAATCAGAAGAAAGGTTAACACATCTCTTGTGTTATCGTTTTTGCACTTTGTTACAACTCTAGTTTTCTCTATATCTTTGTTCATTTGATCCACAATTCCACCGTGCCCAAGCCTCATGGCCTATCATTCGAGGAGTATTGGCAACAACGTCGAATATTACAACAAGTTGGGGATACAAGCTCAAGCAATTCCAGGTACATTTGAAGAATGACAATAATTTGATTCGTTTACCACCTAATGAGGTGGTCGAATCCTTCTCTCAAGGAGGAAAATATTAAGCCTCTGTCACTCCCAAGGAGGAAAATATTGTGCCTCCAGGAGCTGACAAGTTCATCGACGACCCCAAAAGGATCAACAATAAGATTTATTACGTCAATAGTGATAATAATAATGAACCTGTCACAGGGTGGGGAATGTGTATAGATTACCGAAAACTCAACGCGGCGACAAAGAAAGATCACTTCCCACTACTTTTCTTTGACGAAATGCTAGAACGGTTGGCGAAGCATTCTTTCTTTTATTTCCTCGATGGGTATTCGAGGTATCATCAAATTCCTATCCACCCCGATGATCAAAGCAAGACAACTTTCACATGTCCGTATGGAACTTATGCATATAAACGAATGTCATTTGGGCTATGCAATGCACTCCTTTTCAACGGTGCATGATGTCTATTTTCTCGGATATGATAGAACAAATCATGGAGGTGTTCATGGACGATTTTCCAGTTTATGAAAAAAACTTTGACCACTGTCTAGAGAATTTAGACAAAGTCTTGCAACGATGCCAAGAAAAAGACCTAGTACTCAATTGGGAAAAATGTCAATTCATGGTTCAAGAGGGCATCGTCCTTGGACACCTAGTGTCTGAGAGGGGGATTGAGGTAGATAAGGCTAAGATTAAAGTTATAGAACAACTACCACCCCTGTGAACATAAAAGGAATCAGCAGGTTTCTAGGCCATGCAGGTTTTTATAGACGCTTCATTAAAGATTTCTCACAAATCTCTAGACCCTTAATAAATTTGTTAGTTAATGATGTACCTTTTGAGTTCACTGATGAGTGCTTAGACGGTTTCCATACACTTAAGAAAGCACTCATCTGTAACACCCCTAGTGTTACGAGCTTGCTTAGCACCGATATTGAGGCCCAAGAGGGATTAGCCAAACAAGTTTTCGAGTTTTAAAAATTTAAAACGCACATAAAATAATAAGCGAATTCTATGTGACTCACTTTTGTGGACTCAACTAAATATTCAAGTTAACTTACTTAGTGCATAAAAGTGCTAATAAAAATCCTAACCAGGACAATGGGATAGGTCGTTTTAATTGTTTGGCACGAAAAACAATTTTTATAAACAAAAATAAAATACGACTTGTATATAGTACTTAAATAAAATTCAAAGTGTAAGTTTAGTAGATGGAGATACAACTTTTGTTTTGGTAAATAAATATTATTTAATAGTATTTTTGATAGCTCAAGGATTGAATTTGGAATTTAATTCTAGCTTCTAGAACTAAAATGACCAAGTCTGAAAACCTAATGACGATATCGTTTTGGCATTTAAATTTTGATTAAATTTCTTAAACACTAGATTCATGTTTTTGCACTGTTGGTTGTACCATAGTGAGTACTTTAGCATGGGGTAGTTCATGGGCTAGTTTGAATTTGGGTTGGTGTTTTAAAAATTGCTCAAATTTGCATAGAACATGTTGTTGGCCTTGTTTTGGACTCAGTTCATGAACAGGCGTACTGCTTGGCGAACCTATTTTGATGTGTCTCTATCTCTCTCGGTAATCCATCTAAGTTTGTGTTTGGTGCTCCTCTTGATAGCCCTTAGTACTCTCTTGAGCCCTGTCGAATTGGTTTGGTCTCAACCGAATTAGTTTGGTTTTGGTCGGTGCTTCAAAAGTCGTGCATGTCACTGGAACAGCTGCCTGTGTCGCTGGCCGCGGGTCGGCGCACGTACGCTGTGCCACAGGCCATCGTGCTGCTACTGCCACCCTACGGTGTTGTGCCGTGCCCGCGCCTGCGCCGTGCATGCAGGGTCGTGCCGCTGCACGTGCGCTACCGCGCGCGAGGCCGTTGGCCACTACCAGCCAAGCGCCACAGCGCTAGCCAATGTGGCACCCATCTTGACCACTTGATTCACCTACCGTCGAGTCGCTGCCTGCATCCGTTGTCCCATCGCGTTGCTACCCTTGTCACGAAGTCGCTGCTTCGTCTGCCGTTGCCGCCGACGGAACCGCACCGCTCCGCGAGTTAAATTCACGCTGCATGGGATATCGCACCTCGATTCAATGCCCTAGTAGCTAGGTGTGGAAGCTAGCTAGCAGCCCCACCCGCACCAAGGCACAACCAAGCTTTATTGCCGGCCAGTTTCAAGTTTTGCTCGCCGCCGTTTAGTTTCGCCACCATGCCTTAGCCTGGTTGGGGGTGAGTCTCTTGTCACCGGTAGTAGTTCAATTGATGGCCGTTCGAACTCACCTTGACCTCCTCTATCTGGTGCTCGCCTCAGCTTGGCTAGAACCCTCACCGGCGATGAGCTGATGCATCCGCGCCGTGCTCGGAATGCCACCGTCCCGCGCAGGTGCACGTGGCCAGACCTACTCGAGCTGCATCCGATTCAACCGTCACCTTGGTTAGACTCGTGGTAATCTCCTATTGCTCCCACACCTCCCGTTGTCCTTGTTGCCGCTCTAGTTCGTCGGAACAGCCTCGCCGACTGCTGCGAACCATGCTGCTCTAGCCACCACCATGGTCGGCTAGGCTGCAGTACCTCTTTGAGTCCCCAACCGCCGCCCCTAGACGTGAATCGTAGTAGCTTAGATGCTCGGCCACCCTAGGCCACCTGAGAGCCCCGTAGGTGCCCGACGTAACAGTCGAGTGCCAGAGGGTGCTGCGCCATCACGCACGCCGCTGCCAAGGACCATGCATCAGGGATTAGAGAAAACCCAAGGGGTTAAGTGAGAATGTCAGAGAGAGAGATAAATAGTGTTTGACCTCGGGAGGATTTGTTTGAAATCCGAGGGCCCTTTTGCAAAAATGCCAGCACGTGCGGGGCTCTTTCACCGTGGGCCGCTCGCTGGGCTGGCCTGCCGCGCTCGGCCGCGCTCCGCGCTGGGCCATTGGGCCGCCAGGCCAAATTACTTGACACCGGTCCCTTTCTTTTTCTAATACATTTTCTAATTTAGTTTCTAGGGCAAACTTGTGAATTCAATATAAATTTGTGTAGTTGACAAAAAATTATGAAACTAATTTTGTTAGGTTTCTAAAATCAAAATCTATCTGTTAGTGTGTTTGGTTCACATAACTCTAAAATATTTCAAGGTTTCTCTGAATACTTTAACATGCTTTAATATTATTAAAATATGAACTTCTAGGAATTTTTATGATCAATCAGTGCTAGTGTTAATTCTAAAAAAATTACAGTAAGTTTCTAGTATTATTATAGGCTTACTATAATTTTTGTAGCTTCATAATAATTAGTTGCTAAGCTAGCTAAATGAGCCCTAGTTCATATATATATATATATATATATATATATATATATATATATATATATATATATATATATATATATATATATATATATATATAATCAATACAATGCCCAAACATCTTGGGATCGTAGAACTAAAATATTTTCTGGGAAACGACGCCTTACTTGACCACGTGGACACATAGCCTGGTGCGTTAGCCATTAGAGCTAGCTCGTTAGCTTGTGAGGCGTCAACATATTTTAAGAGTTGCGGTTGCCGTTGATTAATTACATTTTCTATGTTGCATCCACGTATATCATAATAGAAACAATGATGGATTACGAATTCATCTAAAGTAGTGGAAAAGATGGTGCCTTGATAATCGTGTCACCAGTATGGAATGTTAATCCTTGTTTACATCTTGCCTAGGCAAGCCCTAGTGCATAAATACTATTATTCTGTACTTTATTTTATGCTTGTGCATTAGGTTTTAAGGAGTTGAATGAAATCCACTTGCATATATATATATATATATATATATCCTTATCCTATGAGTTCTACTAGTATGTTAGGATCGTGTAGATTGCTATGCTATAGAATCCGGTAGAAGTCGAGTGATTACCTGTCACTCACAAGAGATATGAAATATATTATTGTTGTTCTTATATTACTATCACATGGAATATATATTAAGGATAATTGGAGACCGGGTGGAATGGTACTTTGGATCTAGACTTGGATAGGCATTGGAGCGAGGCTCGGATTGCACTTGTTCTGCCTGTGTCGATTGAGGACCGTCCATTGCTGTGGATGGTAGTCAGATCATAGACTTATTATCTTGAGCACATACTTGCTTATGGGTGCGAAAGACTCGTTACGCTCTTGTCATGGGTTCTGGCTCTTTCCGGACCGACTGATTGGAGGTGGGGAAAGATGGAGGTCTAAGCACCATATTGAGACTAGGTCTCAAGTGTGGGGGCTTGGATTCCAAGTTTGGACGGGGACCTAGACCTCGTGATAGGAGTGGAATGGGTTGGTCTTGCTTGTGCTTAGGGCATAAGCGGGGCGTCTGTTTCGAGGTACCCTGCTATGATACATTGATTCGTGAATCGTTGTTTCTGTGAGACAGTACAACTTAGCTATGGTCTAGCACCATAGTATGAACTATAATATAAAAGATGATAAAATAGCTCTGATTGTTTATCACCTGCTTGAAAGTAGCATAGGTGCTTACATAGAATGGTTAGTTAATGAACTAATGATTGTTGCTAATAAAATTGAATATAAGGATGCATATTTAGTAATGCTTCCTGTAGATGCAATAACCCACAAGCTACATAGCCTTGCATATCCTTGGAGTCTTTTATTTCCCCATATCGGGTAAGTCTTGCTGAGTACAATTGAGTACTCAGGATTTTATTCCTCCTGTTGCAGGTGATCGATGGATGGTAGATGACTTTTGTGTGTGGAAACCTCCCGGTGGGCTCAGAGAGGATTCTTTCTACACTACGGTCGTAGTGTTTATTTATAACCCTCACTAAAAGTTTTCAAAAGAAAAGTTTTATGACCTGCCATTATATCTGGTTTATAAATGTTCACTATGTTATTGATTTACCATTAATCTTTATTTTCGCTGTAACTCTGAGCATATGTTGTTCTCTACTGCAAGACAGAAATGTAAACCTAAAATGTATAAACTCTGTTACATGTAAAACTGTCTTAACCCCACGATTATATTCAACTTGGTTAAGTACTCTAACGTTGTAATAAAGTGATGTAAGAAATGGTTAAGAATGTTGTAAGCTTTATTCTCTTGTTTATGATCCTAATGGAAAAATGTGGATTTTTGAGTTCTCCCTTGGGGTGTGCTCGATAGAACGGCATGATTTAGTGCACTCTCTTGGATAGTTAGTGTCTAATGGAAGACAAGTACTCTTGGGAGGGCATTACATTAGGTGGTTCTGCCACATCATCTCAGCACCAATCATCCAACCACCCGATTGGTCGATGCCCTTTAAAATAATGTGTGATGCTAGTGACTATGTTGTTGGTGTAGTTCTTGGCCAAACCAAAGGTAAGAAACATCATGCAATCGCCTATGCTAGCAAAACACTGATAGGGGCTAGCTTAACTATTCCACTACTAAAAAAGAGCTTCTTGCGGTTGTTTTTGCTATTGATAAATTCAGATCTTACTTAGTGAGGGCAAAAGTAATTATTTACTTAGTGAGGGCAAAAGTAATTATTTACACTAATCATGCTGCACTCAAATACTTGCTCACTAAGAAAGATGCAAAACCATGACTAATAAGATGGATTATCTTACTCCAAGAATTTGACCTAAAAATAAAAGATAAAAAAGGGAGTAGAGAACACTGTCGTCGATCATCTATCGCGTATACAAGTCACTAACATGCATGAACTACCAATAAACGACTTCCTACACGACGACATGCTGCTGAAGGTGACAGATTCAAACCGTGGTATGCGAATATCATGAACTTCATGGTTTTAGGATACGTACCACCGAGTGAAAACAAGAAAAAGCTACAAGCAGAGAGTAGGTGTCACCTTTGGGATAACATGTACCTCTACAAGATTTGTTCCAATGGCTTGTTAAGAAGATGCGTACCCACAGCGAAGGGTGTGCAAATCATTGAAAAATATCATGCAGCACCATACGGAGGCCATTATGGAGCATTCTGCACACAAGCCACAATCTGGCAGTGCGGATTCTTCTGGCTGATGATGTATGAAGACACCAGAGTATTCATTTGAAGGTGTTGGAAATGCCAGCTGCAAGGTGGCATCACCTCTCGCAATGCAATGCCCCTCCACTACAATCTTCAAATAGAAATATTTGATGTGTGGGGCATTGACTTCATGGGGCCATTCCAAAAGTCCCAAGACTGTGAGTACATCCTCGTTGCCATTGACTACGTGTCAAAGTGGGTGTATGCATTGCCATGCAGAGCTACTGATGCCAAGAATGCAAGGAAGATGTTCCATAAAGTGATCTTCCCTCGCTTTGGAATACCAAGGATGGTGGTAAGCGATGGAGGGTCTCACTTCATTGACAAGACATTCAGAGCCTTCCTAAGGGAGCTTGGGGCCAAGCACAATTGAAAGCTCTAGTTTGGTTTTGGTGAATTGATGAAACCCTAAGTGCTAACCTAGTTTATCAAGTGATCATGAGATAGGTATCACACTCCAAGTTGCAAAGCAAACAAAGATCATAGCATAACGAAGATGATGCCATGGTGATGATCAAGTGCTTGGACTTGGAAAGAAGAAAGAGAAAAACAAAAAGCTCAAGGCAAAGGTATAAACCATATGAGCTATTTTGTTTTGGTGATCAAGACACTTAGAGAGTGTGATCATATTTAGGTTTGATAGCCGTACTATTAAGAGGGGTGAAACTCGTATCGGAATGCGGTTATCAAAGTGCCACTAGATGCTCTAACTCATTGCATATGCATTTAGGATCTAGTGGAGAACTAACATCCTTGAAAATATTTGTGAAAATATGCTAACACATGTGCACAAGGTGATACACTTGGTGGTTGGCATATTTGAGCAAGGGTGAAGAAGTTAGAGGTGAAATAGAGTTGGTGGCAATGATGCTGGTGTTGGTCAAAGGACCGAACGCTGGGTCACTCAGCGACTGGATGCTGAAGGGCTATGTCCGATCATGTTGTCGGTCGGCACAGTGATTAGGGTTAAGCACCGAATGCTGGGGTGTGTCTAGTCAAGCATGACCGAACGCGTCCGGTCGGCAAAAACTTGTTTTGGACCCTTACTGTAAATGACCGGACGCTGAGGGTTCAGCGTTCGGTCAACTCTGTCAAAGCGTCCTGTCAACATGTTGACCATTGAGATCAAACCATTCCCTGTTGAATGCAAGAGACACGTGGCCACCATTGGGCGACCGAACGCTGAGGAGCAGCGTCCGGTCAGTAGGACCAGAGCGTCCGGTCACCCCGATCAGTATCCAGTGAAGGGGTACAATGGCTCTATTTCATGGGAGCTTCTATTTAAGCCCCATGGCTAGTTCAAGCTTATACTCTTGGCCATTTGTATTGACATAGCAACCTTGTGAGCTTAGCCAAAGCCCTCCCACTCATCTCCATCATTGATTCATCATCTTTGTGAGATTGTGAGAGAATCCAAGTGCATCGCTTGAGTGTTTGCATCTAGAGGCACTTGGTATTCATGTTTCACTATGGATTTCGCTTGTTACTCTTGGTGCTTGTCGTCACCTAGACAGCTTGGAGCAGCGAGGATCGTTGAGCAGAGGGTGGTGATGGTCTTCGGCTCCGATCATGGTGATTGTGAGGGGTTCTTGACCTTTCCCCGGTGGAGCATCAAAAGGTACTCTAGTGGATTGCTCGTGGCTTATGTGATCCTTATCTTATGTTGGTTGTGCAACACCCTATTGAGGGTTTGGCACGTGAAGCCAATTAGCGCATGAACCTCCAAGTGAGTGAATCGCCACAACGAGGACTAGCTTGCCGGCAAGCAAGTGAACCTCGGTAAAAATTATTGTGTTCATCATTGATTCTGAGGTGATTGGTCTTCATTGTTATTCATCCTTATGATTGATTGGTTTCTTCATCTACACGGTGGTATAACCTTCTTGATCACTCTCTTTACTTTATCGCAAACTAGTTGACAAGCTCTTTAGTGTAGTTAGTTGTGAGAGCTTGGTTGGTTGGTTGGTGTGGCTCTTTAGTTAGCCTTTGAGAGCACACTAACATAGGGTAGTGTCATAGCTATTGTGTGAATAGATACTATCTAAACTAGAATTGTGGTAGGTGGTTTGTATTTTGAGTAGGCTAGTGTAACACTTGCTTCGCCTCATAATTGTCTAACCATTTGGTTAAGTGTTGTTGTTGAAATTTTTATTAGGCTATTTAGCCTCCCTCTAGCCATTAGGACCTTTCAAGTGGTATCAGAGCCAAGGTCACCGTGATTTGAGGCTTAACAACCTTCGGTGTAAAAATGGCTCAAATCAACAACACCAAGAAGCCACCCCAATTTGATGGAACAAATTATCCTTATTGGAAGTCAAAGATGACCACACATATCAAGTCAATCAATAGAAATATGTGGAAGGTGGTAGAAACCAAAATTGAGATTGAAGATCTGGAGAATCCCACCGTGGCCGAAGAAGTGCTTCTCCAAAACAATGATATTGCTCTAAGTGCCATTCATGATGTAATTGATGAAAGAACATTTGAGTAAATCAAGAATATTGAGATGGCACATAAAGCTTGGAAGAAGTTGAAAGAATCATTTGAGGGCACTCAAGCTATAAAGGGTGCTAAGGCATACATCCTCAAAGAAAAGTTTGCAAGCTTCAAGATGAAGGAGGATGAGAGTGTGCCAGAGATGTTCCATAGGCTTTAAGTGCTTGTCAATGATCTCAAAGCACTTGGAGAAGAGGTGAAGGACAAGGACTTCTCCCATAAGTTCTTGAGGTGCTTACCTTCAAGATTTGGCATATTGGTCATCATTCTAGTAAGAAGCGGTTTGGACACCATGACACCAAACCAAGTATTAGGAGATATAATGACCGATGATACTTATAGAGATGATGATGAGAAGGAAGAAAAGAAGGAGAAGAAAGATGACAAGAAGAAAAGCATGGCATTCAAAGCCACATCATCAAAGAGCAAAGCTAAGCAAGAGATATCAAGTGAGGAAGATGAATCTTGGGATGATGATGATGATGAGAAGATGGCTCTCTTTGTCAAGAGATTTGGCAAGTTCATGGTGAAGAAGAGCTACCGTGCTAGAAGGAAGAAGTCTTCATCCAAGAACAAAGAAGAGTCAAGAAGGTGCTTCAAGTGTGGAAGCAAAGATCATCTTGTTGCTCAATGCCCATACAATAGTGACAATGATGATGACAACAAGAAGAACAAGAAGAAGGACAAGAAGGAAAAGAAAGAGAAGAAGGACAAGATGGCATTCAAGAAGAAGAAGGGTGGTTCATATGTAGTCACGTGGGATAGTGATGCTTCCTCAAGTGATGATGATGATGATAGTGATGATAACAAGACCACCAAGAAGAAAGTTCTTGCAATCATTGCTATCAATGAGAAGCCTTCTCTCTTTGAATCTTCATCATGCTTTATGGCTAAGGCCACTAAGATTAATTACAAAGCCAGAGAACGGCATTGGGTTCTTAATAGTGGATGCACTCAACACATGACCGGTGATGCAAGAATGTTCAACTCAATCAACACCAATGGCAATGATGGCTATGATAGTATCACATTTGGTGACAATGGCAAAGGCAAGGTCAAAGGGCTTGGTAAGATTGCAATATCCAATGACATGAGCATATCCAATGTGTTGCTAGTAGAGAGCTTAAATTTCAATTTACTATCCATGGCACAATTATGTGATCTTAGATTCAAATGCATATTTAGGGTAGATGATGTAGAGATCATAAGTGTAGATGGCTCTAACTTGATCTTCAAAGGCTTTAGATATGAGAATCTATACTTGGTTGATTTCAATGCTAGTGAAGCTAGATTATCTACATGCTTGTTCACTAAGTCTAGCATGGGTTGGTTATGGCATAGAAGGCTTGGTCATGTTGGAATGAAACATTTGAATAGATTGATTAAGCATGACTTAGTTAAAGGCTTGAAAGATGTTGTGTTTGAAAAGGATAAGCTTTGTAGCTCTTGTCAAGCCGGCAAATAAGTTGGAAACACCCATCCTAAGAAAAGCATGATGAGCACTAGTAAAGCATTTGAGTTATTACACATGGATTTGTTTGGGCCAACACAATACACTAGCATCGGTGGTAATAAATATGGCTTTGTGATAGTGGATGACTACACTAGATACACGTGGGTAGTCTTTCTAGTGGAAAAAAGTGATGTATTTACAATATTCAAATCATTTATCAAAGGCATTCACAATGAATTTGAAACAACCATCAAGAGAGTTAGAAGTGACAATGGTAGTGAGTTCAAGAACACTAGAATTGATGAGTTATGTGATGAATTTAGAATTAGACATCAATTCTCGGCCAAGTACACACCCCAATCAAATGGCCTTGTTGAAAGAAAGAATAGAACACTTATTGATATGGCAAGGTCTATGCTTAGTGAGTACAATGTGCGTCAATCTTTTTGGGCCAAAGCTATCAACATGGCTTGCTATTATAGCAACCGCCTCTATTGTTACCGATTGAAAGAGAAGACACCATATGAGCTCTTGAATGGTAGAAAGCCCAATATTGCATATTTTTGGGTCTTTGGTTACAAATGATATATCTTGAAGAAAGGCACAAGATTGGGCAAGTTTGATAAGAAATGTGATGAAGGATTCCTACTTGGCTATTCTACCACAAGCAAAGCATATAGAGTTTGGAATTTGGATAATGGTACTCTTGAGGAAGTTCATGATGTTGAATTTGATGAAACCAAGGGTTCACAAGAAGAGAATGAGAACTTAGAAGATGTTAGAAGCATTTAACTTTCAAATGCCATGAAGAACATAGATGTTGGTGAATTAAGGCCTAGGCAAGTGAATGATGATGAAGATGATCAAGTGCAAGTGCTCTCTAACTCAAATGTGCAAGATGATACAAATCAAGTTAGTGTAAGTGAATCTCATGACAATGAACAAGATCAAGTGGCTAGTACATCATCTCAACCCAATGATCAAGCAAGTGCAAGTAATCAAGTTCCAATCCTCCAACCAACCAATGTTACAAGAGATCATCCATTGGACACTATCATTGGTGATATTTCTAAAGGTGTACAAACAAGATCAAGATTAGCATCATTTTGTGAGCATTTCTCATTTGTGTCATCCATTGAACCAAAGAAGATAGATGAAGCATTGAAGGATGTTGATTGGGTGAATGCTATGCATGAAGAATTGAAAAACTTCATAAGAAATCAAGTATGGGAGTTGGTAGAAAGACCAAAGGGACACAATGAGATTGGAACCAAATGGGTCTTTAGAAACAAGCAAGATCAAGATGGGATAGTAGTAAGGAACAAAGCAAGATTGGTAGCACAAGGCTATACTTAAGTTGAAGGTCTTGACTTTGGAGAAACATATGCCTCGGTTGCTAGATTAGAAGCAATTAGAATCTTGCTAGCCTATGCTTGTGCCCACAACATCAAGCTCTATCAAATGGATGTTAAGAGTGCATTTCTCAATGGCTACATCAATGAAGAAGTATATGTAGAGCAACCTCCTAGTTTTGAAGATGATAAGAAGCCCAACCATGTGTACAAGTTGAAGAAGGCATTATATGGCTTGAAGCAAGCACCTAGAGCATGATATGAGAGATTGAGGGACTTCCTACTCTCTAAAGGGTTTACAATGGGCAAGGTTGACACCACTCTTTTTATCAAGAAGATTGGAAAAGATCTATTTGTATTGCAAATCTTTGTTGATGACATCATATTTGGATCAACCAATCAAGACTTTTGTGATGAATTTGGAAAGATAATGGCTAATGAGTTTAAGATGTCCATGATTGGAGAATTGAGTTACTTCCTTGGTCTTCAAATCAAGCAATTAAAGAATGGTACATTTGTGAGTCAAGGCAAGTACATCAAGGACATGATCAAGAAGTTTGGCATGATTGATAGCAAAGTCATTAGCACACCAATGGGAACAAATGGCAACTTGGATAGTGATGCAAGTGGAAACATGGTGGAACAAAAATTGTATTGGTCTATGATTGGAAGCCTACTCTATGTGACTACATCAAGGCCGGATGTCATGTTTAGTGTATGCATGTGTGCAAGATTTCAAGCCTCACCAAGAGAAAGTCATTTGAAGGCTACAAAGAGAATATTGAGGTACTTGAAGCATACACCAAATGTTGGTTTGTGGTATCCCAAAGGAGCAAAGTTTGAGCTAGTTGGTTACTCTAACTCAGATTATGCGGGATGCAAGGTTGAAAGGAAGAGCACCTCAGGCACATGTCAATTGTTGGGAAGATCACTTGTTTCATGGTCATCAAAGAAGCAAAATAGTGTTGCATTATCAACCGCCGAAGCCGAATACATATCCACCGGTAGTTGTTGCGCACAAATACTTTAGATGAAGGCCACTTTGTGTGACTTTGGAATCAAGTTCAAGAAAGTGCCATTGCTATGTGACAATGAGAGTGTAATCAAGTTAACCAACAATCCGGTTCAACATGCAAGAACTAAGCACATAGATGTCCGCCATCATTTTATAAGAGATCACCAACAAAAGGGGGACATTTGCATTGAGAGTGTAGGCACCGAAGATCAACTTGCCGATATATTCACCAAGCCATTGGATGAGAAAAGGTTTTGCAAGCTAAGGAATAAGTTGAACATATTGGATTTTCTCAAATATGTGTTGATGCACCCCCACTCATATGACATGCTTCTCCTTCGAGCAATTCAAGGTAAAAGTTGATTGGCATGGCATACATCCTTGCTAAGGACATGTTTAGTGCATCTAGTCATCTCTCCATTTTATTAGGCTCATTCATGAAATCAAATGAATTTGATGATTGTATGGTACCACTATTGCTTCTATGCTTATTTTGATCTAGTGGTAGCATATGATATGTTTGTGGGCTTGTAAACCTAGTGTTTAATCTAGAAAATGAGCTATAAGGATTTAACTCAACATGGTACAAGATAACCCTCATTTGGATGTGTGAAGAAGCTTGTCCTTGGATCAAACCGAGTTAAATATCTTTGACATATATTCTAGTTTGAACCAAATTCGGAACTTTGATCCTCATCCCATTGATTGACATTGATAATTTCGACCCTACAAGTAATACTATCTATATTTTGAACCTTTATGGTCATTGATGACAAAGGGGGAGAGAAACAAAGATAGGTAGTAAAGATAGTGAAAAGGAGAGAGAAATATCATAAAGGGAGAGATATGACAAAGAAAAGGGATCAACTAAAATTTTGAGCACATAAGTAGGGGGAGCAAGCTTATGAACTTGTTTGGTGCATTTGAATGTGCATTTCATATGTTTGCTTGCATGGCCTAAGTTTTAAATTACAAAATCCACGCTTGTGTGATGTATGCTAGTTGTTAGATTGAATGATGAAATAAAATCACTAGATAGATTTCACTTCCAAATATTTCCAAAGTGGTATTAAGCTAACCATGGTGCTAAGGAAGGTATAATGGTGCACTCCGATTGGTATCACGCTTCAAAGGTCCATCTTTTATACCTTAGCATCATTTGGTAGACATTGACTCCTATATTTCCTATCTAATCATATGTGCAAGCTACAATCCAAACTCTTAGCACATATGTAGGGGGAGCAATTGCTACCATATGAAGTTCATGAAACTTGTCCATAATCTTTTACACATGGTAAATATGCTTGGACAAGCAACATGGATTCAATTGAATTTTAATTCATATCTTTGTATAAGGGTTGTCATCAATTACCAAAAAGGGGAGATTGAAAGCTCTAGTTTGGTTTTGGTGAATTGATGAAACCCTAAGTGCTAACCTAGTTTATCAAGTGATCATGAGATAGGTAGCACACTCCAAGTTGCAAAGCAAACAAAGATCATAGCATAATGAAGATGATGCCATGGTGATGATCAAGTGCTTGGACTTGGAAAGAAGAAAGAGAAAAACAAAAAGCTCAAGGCAAAGGTATAAACCATATGAGCTATTTTGTTTTGGTGATCAAGACACTTAGAGAGTGTGATCACATTTAGGTTTGATAGCCGTACTATTAAGAGGGGTGAAACTTGTATCGGAATACGGTTATCAAAGTGCCACTAGATGCTCTAACTCATTGCATATGCATTTAGGATCTAGTGGAGAACTAACATCCTTAAAAATATTTGTGAAAATATGCTAACACATGTGCACAAGGTGATACACTTGGTGGTTGGTACATTTAAGCAAGGGTGAAGAAGTTAGAGGTAAAATGGAGTTGGTCACAATGATGCTAGCATCGGTCAAAGGACCGGACGCTGAAGGGCTGCGTCCGGTCATGTTGTCGGTCGGCACAGTGATTAGGGTTAAGCACCGGACGCTGGGGTGTGTCCGGTCGACAAAAACTCATTTTGGACCCTTTCTGTAAATGACCGAATGCTGAGGGTTCAGCGTTCGGTCAACTCTGTCGAAGCGTCCGGTCAACATGTCGACCATTGAGATCAAACGTTCCTTGTTGAACGCAAGAGACACGTGGCTGCCATCGGGCGACCGGACGCTGAGGAGTAGCGTTCGGTCACCCTGATCAGTATCCAGTGAAGGGGTACAATGGCTCTATTTCGTGGGGGCTTCTATTTAAGCCCCATGGCCAGTTCAAGCTTATACTCTTGGCCATTTGCATTGACATAGCAACCTTGTGAGCTTAGCCAAAGCCCTCCCACTCATCTCCATCATTGATTCATCATCTTTGTGAGATTGGAAGAGAATCCAAGTGCATTGCTTAAGTGTTTGCATCTAGAGGCACTTGGTGTTCGTGTTTCGCTATGGATTTCGCTTGTTACTCTTGGTGGTTGCTGCCACCTAGACGGCTTGGAGCAGCAAGGATCGTTGAGCGGAGGGTGGTGATTGTCTCCAGCTCCGATCGTGGTGATTGTGAGGGTTCTTGACCTTTCCCCGGTGGAGCGCCAAAAGGTACTCTAGTGGATTGCTCATGGCTTGTGTGATCCTCATCTTGTGTTGATTGTGTGGCACCCTATTGAGGGTTTGGCGTGTGAAGCCAATTAGCGCACGAACCTCCAAGTGAGTGAATCACCACAACGAGGACTAGCTTGCCGACAAGCAAGTGAACCTCGGTAAAAATCATTGTGTTCATCATTGATTCCAAGGTGATTGGTCTTCATTGTTATTCATTCTTGTGATTGATTGATTTCTTCATCTACACGGCGGTATAACCTTCGTGATCACTCTCTTTACTTTATCATAAACTAGTTGATAAGCTCTTTAGTGTAGCTAGTTGTGAGAGCTTGCTTGCTTGGTTGGTGTGGCTCTTTAGTTAGCCTTTGAGAGCACACTAACATATGGTAGTGTCATAGCTATTGTGTGAATAGATACTATCTAAACTAGAATTGTGGTAGGTGACTTGCATTTTGAGTAGGCTAGCATAACACTTGCTTCGCCTCATAATTGTCTAACCATTTGGTTAAGTGTTGTTGTAGAAATTTTTATTAGGCTATTCACCCTCCCCTCTAGCCATTAGGAACTTTCAACAATGTAGCCACCCCGTATCATCCACTAACCAGCAGCCAGGCGGAGACTTCAAACAAACAAATTAAAAATATCCTTTAGAAGGCAGTCAATGAAATGGGGGAAGGGATGGAAGAACAAGCTTCCTGATGCACTCTGGGCATATAGGACACTTATAAAACCCCCATTGGCATGTCACCGTTCTAGCATGTCTACGGAAAAGTTGCCACTTACTAGTCGAGCTTGAACACTGAGCTCACTGGGCCATAAAGAACTAGAACATGGATGTGAAGCTAGCCGGCAAGAACCGATAAAAGCAAATTGCCGAGCTAGAAGAATGGCGAGAGAAGGCCTACCATAGTGCCAAGCTCTACAAAGAGAGAACCAAGAGATGGCACGACCACCAAATCCAACAGAAGGAATTCAAAGAGGGAGACAAAGTTTTGCTATTCAACTCCCGAGTCAAGCTCTTCGGTGAAGGGAAATTACGCAACAAATGGCAAGGACCATAAACCGTCATCAACACGTCGTCACATGGCGCAATCACCATCCAAGATGATGACGGTAACATTTTTAAAGCTAACGGTCAAAAATTAAAAATTTTCCTAGGGCCTTCTCAGGATGCTAATCTAAAAATTGATAAAATTGAACTAATCTCTTTTGATGAATTCACTGCAAATCTATGATATTCTTGGATTTAATAAATGTTGATTCTTGCTCACATGTAATTTTCACTCATAAGTCATGAACCATGTAATGACATACATATGCTTTGATCTAAGTGAGTGTTATACAAAATTGCCAAACATCTTCAGAATTCTAAGTACAAAATAGGAAAATCAATGAATACGAATAACCCATGCATGCCTAAGCTTCTAGAAGAAAATTTGGTCAGGGTAGAGCCCCTCAGGGTGCGCCCCCCCTGACTCCTCTTGAGCCCTATCCACACGATAAGCTTCTCTAACTTAGTAGGATCGCTATCCCTTGGGTATTGCACAGAAATATCCCTCCTTCGCAGCATAGGCCAAGCCTATATAATGCCCCCTAGAGCCTCTTCTCTCTTCACACCAAAGCCTTCTTCTCTCTCTAGAGCAATCTTCCAAAGCACTCAAGCCATGGCCAACAACGCGCTTGCGCTATACACTGGCTCTAGCTCCACCTATAACCTAGAAGGAGTGCCTCACTCCATCGACCTAGTTCTAGAGAGCACATATGTGAGAGAGGAGGCGAAAGCCATCACTATGACACCACTTGCCATCTTGCCTCCACCCATTAGCGGGGCAAGTGGTGGCATGAGTGAAGTTCACTTCAAGGACTAAGGTGCTCCAAGGTGGCACCCAGCCTAGGCGGGCGCCCCCATCAAAGTCATCCTCGGGGATGTCGGACTCAAAAGAAAAGCCCCAGAAAGCGCTACGCCATCAAAGAGTGTCCATGTAACGCCTTCGGGCAACACTATTTTTAGCAATAGCTACACTATAATAGGCATTAGAAAACCCGATGATGAGTATGGCAAAGGCCTCATGCGTAAGCCGGCCAAAGGAAAAAGGGCGGCAGAAACTCTCGCCCAGAAGTCGGCCTCAAAAGAGACGATCGGCTCATCATCTAGACCCCTTATGATTAAGAGGGTCAACAAACCCCCAGTCCTAAAGCCATGTGCTATCTTTGAGAAGGACGATGAGCCGCTGCCACCTAGAGGTCCCACCACCACCTCGCTTAATAATAAAATCACACACCTACGCGAGGAGGTCAACATACTTAAAAGCCAAATAGCTGATGATCAAATTAAGACCAGGGACCTTCAGCACGAAAACAATGTCTTTCGCTTCAGTTTCGGCTGAATACTTTTAAAGGTGGCAGGGCTACAGGAGTGGAAGGAGCTCTAGACTAGACTAGATATTTAGAACCACTCCTCAAATAATTAGGCGCGCATTTTTATATTCTGCATTTCATTTTCAATCTTTTTCCCAATACATGTAACATGTCTGTTTATTAATTGTTTATGGTTCAATAAAGAACATTTTTCTGTTATTTGTCTCCACTTGTTTTTGCATATTCTATTGTCTCCAAATAAAAATAAAGATAGGTACAAAAACAAGTGTGGGAGAGACGACCCACAGACAGATCTTCTCAGGTGCGCAAACAATAAATATGTTGAAAATTAAGTTGTGCACGCTCACTCTCCATAATTAAAGAAAATCTTGAACAAATTAAAACATAACTATTTATAGATGCTCCAAATTCATTCTACCTTTTCATAAAAATTTGCATACTCTTTATTTCTCGCTAAAATTCCTCTGACTTGTGAGCAACTTATCATAGGGATCCCATTTTTATCTAAGTCATTGGAATATGAGATATAGTAGGTTGAAATGAGACTTGCTCTTTCTTGCACAGTACTTGGGATTTATTTTACAAAATTAAAATCTCAATTAGCATGCTCCTCAAATGATTATAACTCCAACCAAAGCCATATGCCAAAAAATTAATGATAGCAAAACCTTAGTCATATGCTGTTTGTACTCACATTGAGCTTTGCCAAATTGTTGTGACCCTTGTTGAGATACTTGTCATGCACCCATGATCAAGATTCACATACACCCACAAATAAAACGCTGGCTCTTACACTAAGAGTTGTGGTAGAACCACCCGAAATAGCACGCTTCCAGAGGCGCTCGTCTTCCACCAGACACTAAACACCCCGAAAGCTGGCTACATTGGACGGTTCCATCGAGCACACCCCGAGGGAGAACTCAAATAATCCATGTTTTCCTCTAGGATCCAGTAATGAGAACAAGTTTACAATACTTAGTCCATTTCATACAACAGGAGTTCTTATAAATACATTATTACAATACCAAGTTCAGAGTGTGGAATTTAACAGCAGAATTAAATTAAACATCTAACGATAAGATACAAGGATCCGCCTGTACCCACTAGAAGAATCCTCCACACAACAGCTACTCATTAAGCTGCACCTACAACAAGGGTAAATAAACCCTGAGTATATAATGTACTCGCAAGACTTACCCGACTAGTGAGAATAATTTCCTGACTCCAAAGGATATGACAAGTTTTATGGTTTGTTGGGTTTCCTTTTTGCAAAAGGCCTTACTAGTTGTGCATCCTTATGTATGTTTCTTATTAGCAGTCCTGATTAGTTCATTAGCTAATCATTCTATGTAAGCATCTGTTCTACTTTTAGGCAAGAGTTGAGCAATTAGATCCATTTCACCATCTTTCATCTTCTAGTTCTTACTATGGTGCTAGATCGTAGACAAGTCGTACCGTATTACACGGTGATTCATGAATCAATGTAGCCCAGCTGGGTACCCCAAAACACATGCCCCACTTGTATTCTAGGTACAAGCAGGACCAACCCACCACTCTGCTGTCAAGGGGTACAGGTCCCTGTCCAAACTTGGACTCCAAGCCCTCACACCTGAGTCCTTGACTCAGTGTGGTGCTTAGACCTCCACGCCTCTAATCAGTCGATCTAGAAAGAGCCAAAACCCATGATAAGAGAGCAACGAGTTTTCCCTACTCCCATAAACAAGTATGTGCTCAGGATAGTAAGTCTGTGACCTAACTAGAATCTAATACAACGACCAGTCCTTAACCGACATAGATAAGGAAAATAGTGTAACCAAGCTATACCCCATTAGCCGTGGGATACAACCTCTTACACCCACCAATACCCGTACCATATCCCTACCCGGTCTCTATTTTTCCTTTCACCATTTTATTATGAGCGTGATAACAATAATCACCTATTACGAGTAACGGCAGGTTACTCATGCTACCGATAGCCTAAGCATAGCAACTACTCGACCTATGCTAGGACTCATAGGTAGGTTATCTATGCATGTAGTTTCAATATAAATCCTATAACGTAAATGCACATCACACACACACACACACGCACACACACGCACGCGCGCGCACACACACACACACACACACACACATATATATATATATACAGTGGTCATTCAAAATAAGGGTTATGTATCGGGGCTAGTCAGTGGTGGCTCCAGGACCTCCTCCTCATACTTCTTGATCACCTTCTCGAACTCATGATCTCCGATGGTCACGATCTCTGCCAATTTGTTCTCTACATGCATGTGATGGTGATGCAACACTTAGCATTTTGGCAACAACAACTCTAAAAATAAGAATACACATGCTAAGCTGCTAAGCTACCTCTAATGACTAAGATACTAAGCTAACTATCATTTCCACAAAAATAGGTATGGATTCATCTAACAGATATTAACTTAGCAACTAAAATGTAATCTAACTCTTATTAGCGATTTAACTTATATTACAACAAGGAGTAGCTGACTACGCTGGTACTTAGCCTATTCTAAGGCTACAAAAATTATAGTGAGCATATAATAATACCATGAAGCTAATGTAAAATTTTCAAAGCTAAAGCTATCACCATTTTGCCACAAAAAATCCTATAATGTTTAACCAAATAATATTAAACACTCTCAAATAATTTAATAGCTCCTGATATCAACAAGCACATATATGAAATAAATACACTAACAGATAGAACACAATTTTAGGAACTTAACACAATTTGTTTCATAATTTTTGGATACCTACATGATTTTATATGATTTACCAAAGATCAGCTCAAAAATACAAATGAAAAGTTATTTCTATTCTCCATGAAAAAGGTAAACCAATTTTGGCCCAACGCGGCCCACACGGGGCAGCGCGCGCGGCGACCCACAGGCGTGGCCCACGCGAGGCTGGCCTACAACGTGAAGTGGCCCACGGCGGGGAATCTCGCGCGCACTGGCACATTAGCAAAAATGCCCCTAGACTTTGAGCAAAACAACCCGCAATCCATGTTACTATTTCTATAGACAGCAACTTTGCAACAAAACCCTCAGACTTTTCTCCTCTTTACAACAGCAAGGCCCCCGGCCCTCCATGCGCGCTCTAGCGCAGCGAGCGGTGGCACTGGCGCTTGCGCTGGCCACATGGGACCCACGTCGACCTATCTACAAGGCCGACACTCACCTAGGGTTCGACGCGAGACGAGGGGCGGTGGTTGCACCAGCTGGGACATCGTAGAAGGACCTCTCCACGACGGCGAGCATGATGCAGCCATGGCGATGATGTTCTAGTGAGCCGCAACAACAACAATGCAGTAGGGGTAACGGGTGAGCAATGACAACTCACCAGTGACCTTATTGAGAAGCCAGCTCGGTCGAAGATGACCCGAGCGAGACTGTCCATGTGCACGCTGCGAGGTGAACGGCGGACCACAAAGGCACGGACACGGTAGCAGTGAGGAGGCATCGCTAGAGCTGCGACTAGCATGCGTATGATGAAGAGGGAGCCAAGGTGAGCTAGTGGTGTAGAGGAATTGGCACAGGGTGAAGTGGTGGAGGTTGACCATGGCATGGGTGGTTGAAAGCTCTAGTTTGGTTTTGGTGAATTGATGAAACCCTAAGTGCTAACCTAGTTTATCAAGTGATCATGAGATAGGTAGCACACTCCAAGTTGCAAAGCAAACAAAGATCATAGCATGATGAAGATGATGCCATGGTGATGATCAAGTGCTTGGACTTGAAAAGAAGAAAGAGAAAAACAAAAAGCTCAAGGCAAAGGTATAAACCATAGGAGCTATTTTGTTTTAGTGATCAAGACACTTAGAGAGTGTGATCACATTTAGGTTTGATAGCTGTACTATTAAGAGGGGTGAAACTCGTATTGGAATGCGGTTATCAAAGTGCCACTAGATGCTCTAACTCATTGCATATGCATTTAGGATCTAGTAGAGTGCTAACACCCTTGAAAATGTTTGTGAAAATATGCTAACACATGTGCACAAGGTGATACACTTGGTGGTTGGCACATTTGATCAAGGGTGGTGAAGTTTGGGAGCAAGGGTAAGAAACTCCACCGGCGGAGTGTCCGCTCGTAGAGTGCGGATAGTCCGACGGTGCCATCGATGCCCTAGACAGAAAAGACGGAGGTCACTGGGAGTGACTAGACGCTGGCCATGATTGGACCGGCATGTCCGGTTAGATGTATCAGCGAAGACACTGGCGTCGGTCAAATGACCGGACGCTATGTCGCTCTATGACCAGATGCTGGTAGGGTGCGTCCGGTCAGTGCTGACGTACGCTGACGTGAGGCGCATAGAGGAGACATTGTCTGACCAGACGCTGGCAGGGTCCAGTCGGACATGACTGGACGCATCCAGTCGGCAAAATACGTTTCTATAACTTTACTAGAAACGACTGGACGTTGGAGGCTCAGAGTCCGGTTAGTTGAAGCGGAGCATCCGATCAACAGATGACCATTGAGATTAGACGACTCCTGTTGAACACAGTGTGACACGTGGCTAACATCAAGTGATTGGACACTGGGTCCTAAGTCTGGTCGATTGGACCGGAGCATCTGGTCACCCCACGCTGTACCTAGTGAAGGGGTACAATGGCTCTATTTCGTGGGGACTTCTATTTAAGCCCCATGACCGGTTCAACCTCACTCTCTTGGCCATTTGCATTGACATAGCAACCTTGTGAGCTTAGCCAAAGCCCTCCCACTCATCTCCATCATTGATTCATCATCTTTGTGAGATTAGGAGAGAATCCAAGTGCATTGCTTGAGTGATTGCATCTAGAGGCACTTGGTGTTTGTGTTTTGCTGCGGGATTCACTTGTTACTCTTGGTGGTTGCCGCCACCTAGACGGCTTGGAGCAGCAAGGATCATCGAGCGGAGGTTGGTGATTGTCTCTGGCTCTGATCGTGGTGATTGTGAGGGGTTCTTGACCTTTCCCCGGTGGAGAGCCAAAAGGTACTGTAGTAGATTGCTCGTGACTTGTGTGATCCTCATCTTGTGTTAGTTGTGTGGCACCCTATTGAGGGTTTGGTGTGTGAAGCCAATTAGCGCGTGAACCTCCAAGTGAGTGAATCGCCACAACGAGGACTAGCTTGCCGGTAAGCAAGTGAACCTTGGTAAAAATCATTGTGTTCATCATTGATTTCGAGGTGATTGGTCTTCATTGTTATTCATCCTTGTGATTGATTGATTTCTTCATCTACACGGTGGTATAACCTTCTTGATCACTCTCTTTATTTTACCACAAACTAGTTGACAAGCTCTTTAGTGTAGCTAGTTGTGAGAGCTTGGTTGGTTGGTTGGTGTGGCTCTTTAGTTAGCCTTTGAGAGCACACTAACATAGGGTAGTGTCATAGCTATTATGTGAATAGACACTATCTAAACTAGAATTGTGGTAGGTGGCTTGCATTTTGAGTAGGCTTACGCAACACTTGCTTTGCCTCATAATTGTCTAACCATTTTGTTAAGTGTTGTTGTAGAAATTTTTATTAGGCTATTCACCCCCCTCTAGCCATTAGGTCCTTTCAGTGGTGATGGGCCTTAATGGCACAGTGGCGGGCAAAGCTCCAAAATTGGAGCTCAGCGTGATGCGAGTCAAGGAGGGGACATGAAGGCAGAGACATGAGCATGAGGAATTGTTGAGAGACGCTCGTTCTTTGGCTTCACCGTGACACAAGCGAAAAATAGAGGGAGAAAGAGGGAAAGAGAGAGACGATGCGACAGTGGGCTTGGCTCGTCCATGCCTTGGTGGGACATGAGCGGTGAGATCGGGAGGCCCACGCGCTGGCACTAACCGATGGACGTGCGTGCCTGACCGACATGGTCTGCACGGCCGTAGTTCCATAAATGGCATGGCGACGGTGGCTCGCCCACGTGCGCGCGGCAGAGGCGACAAGCATAGGGCCGACAACAGCGTAGAGGTACGGCGGACCGACATGGATGCGACGACGATGCGACAGCAGCAGCAGTGTCGCGACATGAGAATCATCGATAGTGTGGACGCAACGACAGTGCAGCGCGGCCATGGCGGCACCCATGGCGGCAGCGAGAGGCTAGGCAGCAGGGCACGGGGCCAACGGCTCACTGTGGCCGACCTTAGCCAAGCCTAGGTGACTCGACCGGCCAAGCATGGTGGTACGGATGACCACGCAGGACACGGCCATGTGCGTAGTGTGAGAAGACCGTGCGGTGACCGCGCACCTGGCGCCAACCAACCTTAGACAGTGACACACACAAATTTTAAAGCGTTCAACACGACCAAACGATTGCTCCTAAACCTAAACCGTCTTCACCATGCTCAAGATGGCACATAAGACTACCAAATCAAGCTATAACACTACACCACTCCTTAACCCAATCTCTCACTATAAATTGCTAAACATAGTAGTGTCTAACAGTCGACAGACTTGAAAATTTCTAAGTTTGAGCTGAATTTGATTTCCATTTGTGATTTCTAAGCTAGTGGAAATATTAGCTAGTAATATCATTTTTCGACCGCAAGTATTTCACTGTCATCTATAAAGTTTGTACTTCCAACTTTATTAATGTGACACATATGTGTTCTATAGCATTTTTGCTTATTGCTTAATAAAAATTGGTTTTAAACCCTAAGTGATATTACATGACTATCAAATCAACTTTCGTTTCACATTATAGTTGATCATTTTGAGTTACAGAAATTGAGCTACACACATTATCACATGCATTAACACATAAACATGATGCTCATGACATATTTTAGCAAGTAATTTATGGTGTAACACCGAGGGTGTTACAAGAGTTACGCAAAAATAGGTCTTTTCGTCCACAAAAATAAATACTCCATTCATTTTACATGAGTCTTTCTCCCTAAAGTTTTCATGTGCCAAAAGAAAATATGGGCTATGCTAAAAAATAAATATCCATGCCAAAAGAGCATGAGAGAAAAAAGAGAGAGAGAATGTATGCCAAGGGGCATGAGAAAAAATAATCCCATGCTAAAAAGCATGAAGAAAAAGATAGCACATACTTTCAAAGGCAATTATCAAAAGGAAAGGGGGTCATGTTTAGAGTTCAAAATCCCACACACTTGCACTTCTTGATCAAAGTGTATGACTTGCATCTCCTCGGATCTGATTTTTGACTTAGCAATATTATGTGATGCAAATATGCCTCTCTTTTATACCTACCCAAAACTCCACAAAAAGTTCTTAGCGGTAGGATGAAAAAGAAGGCAAATATCAAAGGCCTTTGGTGAGGATTATACACATTGAGTGATCGAGTGAATCATTTTGAGGAATAAAGCTAATCTTTATGTTTCAAAATCAAAACAAAACCCAAGTTTCTAAGCAAGAGTAGACTAAGAGGATTTGAATCCATGTTGTTCCATTATCCAATTACTCAAGATAATTTGGTAGACACTCAGAATGCTCACAGGTCTAGGTGAAGCTTGGAATAACTTGTATGCATGTTTCATATCAAGAAGAATAACCATCTTAGTCCTACACTTTACTCGAGGATGAGTAAAGGACTAAGTGTAGGGGAGCTTGTTGGCGGTTCTTAACTCATATTTTATACCGCCAACACTTGTATAAAATTCATCAAAAGCAATCAACAAAACTAGAAATAGGACTTTTAACTAATCATTTCCACAAGTTTTGGTGAAATATTTGTTTGTAGGTGACAAACTTGAAAACACATCAAAATGGGCCCAAAGTACAACATCCACACAATTTAGCCCAAGCAAAGCAAGGAGAAAAGAGCAAAGGACACGTACATGACACAACTGGACCGAAAGCACCATGGGTACACGCTCTAGGTCTAGTCAAGAACCCACTGTGCGAAGGCAGTGGCGATTGGAGCCGGTCAGGGTATGGCCACACCATGGGTGCGCCCGCACCCCACCTACCGTCGCTCATCCACTCCTTCGTAAGGCGGTGTCCGGGAGCCATGCAGAAG
This sequence comes from Miscanthus floridulus, assembly GCF_019320115.1. NCBI lineage: Eukaryota > Viridiplantae > Streptophyta > Magnoliopsida > Poales > Poaceae > Miscanthus > Miscanthus floridulus. Next base: position 15,457,767 of record NC_089580.1, read on the forward strand.
CGGTGCATGTTGGTATTCTAGAGATATTCCTCCTGTGAACTGATGTTGGATGGCTATAAAAGCAAGGGGGGCTCCTTCACTAAGCATTCATTCCAATACACAAGAAGAGAAGTAGAAGGGCTCCAGTCATCTTAGCTTTTAGCTAGAATAGTATAGGGAGTGAGAGAGGGAAGGGTTGGAGGAGTATCAGGGTTGTTGGCTCCTCCACTTGTACCTCTACGATCATCTTGCTACTTGAAGTAAGAAGTTCATGTTCTACTTTGATATTGATATCTCAAGAAAGTTATCTTTGTTCACTAATTACTTGTGGGTTCATTGTTCATCCTTGCGGCGAATGCTCTAGTAGAAGGGCCCTGATAAAGATGGATAACCCTTACTAGCACACTAGAGTAGTAGTCGATAGCGTAGATGTGGTGTCTAGGCTAGAGGCTACCTTCGTTTGCCTCGTTCCCCACGGTTGAGGGGTAGGCGGCAGGTGGTGACAACCCTATCCATCCCTTATAATCCCCCACATTCAAGTTCAATGTAGAGCTACAAGCCAACATCACCTGTCAGACTAGGTGCAACCCGGTGCCCGAAGCGAGTACTTAGTGGCAAGGTTATCTTTGTTTAGGATCTCTATCCATAGAAGAACCTCACTACCTAAGTTACCCTTCTTGTTTTTGTTAGGTGAGCTAGTCAAGAGACCTACACTATCATTCCTTTGGAAAAATACGATACTCTGAATACTTTCGAGTTAAGTGTTGCAACGGTGTATCCATGCGCTTGTGGATTCCTTCTGCTTATGCTAAGAAACACCAACAAGCATTTCTGGCACCGTTGCCGGGGAACGGTTGTCGTAATTATCTCCGAACCTAGTTTGCCTATGTATCCTTTTGTTTCACCTTTCTTTTCTTTTTACTCTTTTCCAATGGAGCACAAAACTATTCAAAACCTTTTTGCTCTGAAGGGTGAGTTTGTAGAACCACCACAATCGTTGAAGCCAATCACAACTTCTAGTTACGAACTCCGTCCTGGCTTTATAGCCATGGTTTGGGAACCAGCCTTCTCAGGATTAGACTATGAAAACCCATACACACACTTGCGGGGGTTTGAGCAACTCTGTGCATGCCTGACCATTGCAGGCATGTCACAAGAAACACTTCGATGGAAGTTATTTCCTTTCTCACTTAATGAGAGGGCGAAACAATGGTACGCCCACAACGTAGGAAAGGTAAATGGTGATTGGGAAGAAGTGAGAAACAAATTTTGTCTTGCATTCTTTCCTATATCCCAAATCGCTGTCCTACGACAAGAGATACTCAACTTCCAGCAACACAAGAAGGAAACCATAGGTGCAGCCTGGGATAGATTTTCAATCTTAATACATTTTGGCCCTGACTTATCTATACCCAACCATGTGTTGTTACAACATTTTTTGTTAGGTCTTAGCAAGGAGTGTGCCCTACAACTTGACATAACTGCCAAAGGATCATTCATGCACAAAACCACAAAGGAAGGAGAAGCCCTCCTAGACCGCATTCTAGAAAATACACCTCCCTTAGAACCCCTCCGCGTAGAACCTGTGTTTTGACATGAGAAAGCCTCTTCGGCTGAGGCCAAACCCACAACCTACATCCAGGAATCCACACCCAAACTAGAAGATCCAGACGAAGGTTTCCAACCTTTGGACCTTCCACCTTTCGAGGATGATCTTTTCAAAGACTTCGGAAATACCTTGAATTACTCTTGTCAAAAGAAGCCACCAGTTCCTACCACTCCTTTAGACCCATTAGATAAGGAATTCCTTAGGGAATCTATCAAGGAGCTGACCACCATAATGAGCAGTGAATGGGTGGAAGAGGTAGAGTCTTCCTGGCACACATGATATGCACCCAATTTTGGCTCTACGAAATTGGGTGCAATAGAAGTGGTATTAGAGCCATGTTGACCATAGGACGCCCAACCTTATTAAGAATAGTCTTAACTAATTGCTTTGCTTCTTACCAGGTTCTAATCATCTTTTCTCTCTTAGGTGGAGCTTACCCTTTTTACCACATAACCTTTATCTTTACCTTACGCCAGTCTTAAATATATTCATCTATCTTGAGCATCCCTTGACCTTTGCCATGTTTTCTTGTCAACAGATGGCCCGCCATCTATTGACTTGCCGCCAGAGCTCCGTCTGCTACCACCGCAACCGCTTGATAGAGTTCCCCCCATGGGCGAGACCTCTCACTTTCAATTCCACCACAGCTAGGGCATGGATGATGGGGCTAGCCTTCCTATCGAGGAACTAACGAAGGAGGTGCCTCCCTAGGAATGGATGTGCCTCCCTTGGAACAGCCCTAAGAGGGAGAACCAGCCACATAGGGGGCACCCTAGCCTACTATAGGCGGGGATCCCAGTGATAAGGGGGTGATGATCCTGACGATGACGATGATGGTGGCAACGACCTCGAGGGCGGCAAAAACCATCCCAATGCCCCTAGGGGTTGGATCACTACCCACTGCTTCAGGGACACTAGAGACAACTTCTTCCACTAGAGTCTTCGTGACCTCCTACACCGCTGAAAGCTCTAGTTTGGTTTTGGTTAATTGATGAAACCCTAAGTGCTAACCTAGTTTATCAAGATAATTATGAGATAGGTAGCACTACTCCAAGTGATGAAGCAATGGCAAAGATTATGACAATGGTGATGGCATGGTGATGGTCAAATGCTTAAACTTGGAAAAGAAGAAAGAGAAAGACAAAAGGCTCAAGGCAAAGGTATAAAATGTAGGAGCCATTTTGTTTTAGTGATCAAGACACTTAGTGAGTGTGATCATATTTAGGATAGATAGTCGTACTATTAAGAGGAGTAAAACTCGTATCAGAATGCGATTATCAAAGTGCCACTAGATGCTCTAACTCATTGCATATACATTTAGTATCTAGTGGAGTGCTAACACCCTTGAAAATGTTTGTGAAAACATGCTAACACTTGTGCACAAGGTGATACACTTGGTGGTGTTCGCAAGCTCGGCGGGATTCGACGCTTTCGGGAAAATGAAATGCCTATTTTCTATTGCGCCGGATACAAAATTCTTGGTGGTTGGCACATTTGAGCAAGGGTGAAGAAGTTAGAGTTGAAATAGAGTTGGTCGAAATGATGCTGGCATCGGTCTACTGACCGGACGCTGGGTCACTCAACGACCGGACACTGAAAGGCTACGTCTGGTCAAGCTGTCAGATGGCACAGTGGCTAGGGTATTGCACCAGACGCTGGTCTGTGTCCGGTCAAGGTGGACCGGACGCGTCCGATCGAAAAATGTGCCTCGGGGAGCTTACTGGAAACGATCGGACGCTGGGGCTTTAGTGTCCGGTCAGTTTTACCGGAGCGTCCGGTCAGCTTTGTAGCCATTGAAATCTGACGAACAGCGTTTGAAGCTGGTGACGCGTGGTGTCCATCGGGCGACCGGACACTGAGGGCCAGCGTCCGGTCAGTATGACCGGAGCATCCGGTCAGAGCGTGTTTTGCCCAGTGAAGGGGTACAATGGCTCTATTTGATGGGGGCTCTATTTATAGCCCCATGGCCGGCTCAAGGGAACACTCTTGCACATTTTCATTGACATAGCAACCTTGTGAGCTTAGCCAAAGTACTCTCACTCATCTCCATCATTGATTCATCATCTTTGTGAGATTGGGAGAGAATCCAAGTGCATTGCTTGAGTGATTGCATCTAGAGGCACTTGGTATTCGTGTTGCGCTGCGGATTTCACTTGTTTCTCTTGGTGATTGCCACCACCTAGATGGTTGGAGCAGCGGTGAAGGATTGGCACGAGTTAGTGATTGTTCATGGCCGCCTTCGGTGATTGTGAGGGGAGTTGTACCTTCCTCGGTGGAGTGCCAAAAGGTAACTCTAGTAAATTGCTCGTGTCATTGAGTTACCTCACTTGTGGGTCGGTTCTTGCGGTGTCCAATCGTGTGGACGAGGTTTGTGAAACACCTCTTAGCCACCGAACCACCAAGTGTTGGTCGACACAACGGGGACGTAGCGTGTTGGCAAGCACGTGAACCTCGGGAGAAAATCGATTATCTCTCTTCTTTGGCATTCTCCTAGTGATTGGCTATATATTCATCTTGTGATTGGTTCATCCCCTACACGTTGGTATAATCACTCTACTCACTCATTTACATTCTTGCAAACTAGTTGATACAAGCTCTTTAGTGTAATTAGAATTGAGAGCTTGCTTTATTATTTACATTCATCTAGTTGAGCTCTTTAGAGTAGCAAGGTTGAGATCTCTTAGTGAGTAATTACATAGCAAGTTTGTGTGCCTAAGTATTCATTGCAACTAGAATTATTGGATAGGTGGCTTGCAACTCTTGTAGAGCTAGAGCAAGTTTGCATTATACTATTTGTCATACTAATCAAATTGCTCTAGTTGATTTGTAGATTTTTAAATAGGCTATTCACCCCCCTCTAGCCATATTAGGACCTTTCAACCGCCAGTACAGGTTTGGAGTGTTTAGCATCTAATACGAGAGCATCCACGACTACCACCCCCGGCATGAGGCGTACTAGAAGGCCTGCATCCACATTGGCAGGCCAAGCCTGTACGTCCGGGCTCTCCAAGTCATATCCACACATGAAGCTCCATCTTATCGCTCCACCCAGATGGTAGCCCTCAGTGATGCTGCCCGCCAGGTGCTCTTCGCCTATCGAAACTACTTCTTTGACTCCATCAACGAGGACAAGGATCGCCACTACCCCCGTAGGCGCCAGGGGAGATTGTGGCTCGGATTGCACTAGTCACGGGTGCAGACAACACAAGGATGGCAACAACGGTGGAACTCCTAGCCATCCTGAACATGGAGCTCAATGCTTCCCTACTGGAGCTAAGGCGAGTGCGTCTACAGCAAGAGCAGGATTGGGATGCACTCAATAAACTCCAAGTTATCTTGAATGAATAGGATCAGGTCCCAACAACCGTATGGCCTGCCTCCTCCCCTCTTCGTCATGAAGACCCCCCATAAGGCACCATCCTGGGCCAAACAAGGATCAAATAGACGTTTAAAAAAAGAAAATAATCAATGTAATAAGGAATTTAGTAGCACGCTTGGATCATTAGATTTTGGATATGCAGTGCTTTTTGAATGTTTGTTTGTTTATTATGATGATCATGTTTGATTTGCTTCTTTGGTAATGATTGCTGGAGATGTGGTGTTTTGTCCACATTTTCCCTCTTTATAAGTTTAATGAAAAGTTTAGTTGGGTTTCCTTTATATTGTTGTCTAGTCCCTCCCTTTTATTCCACTCTTAGTTTGACCCTGCCAGTTCCCTAGAAAGTTTATCTTCAAGCAGAAGTTTCCCCTGCTTACTATTTTGTGCATATTATGCCCTATCACTCTCTTTACTTCGGATGGCTCAGACCAGGAGTGGAGTAGGCAACACCAACAACGGCAACACTAGCAATGCCAATGCCAGCAACACCAACACCACCCACAACAGCAACCACAACCTCCCTTTTATAAGAGAAAACATGAATAATCCCATGCTAAAAAGCATGGAGAAAAAGAAAAGAGATAGCCCATACTTTCAAATAAAAGGCAACCAACAAAGGAGAGAGAACCATGCACAAAAGAGTTTAAAGTTTTAGGAAAAATGACCACACACTTGCACAGTCTTGATCAAAGTGTATGACCTGCATCCCTGTTTTTGACTTAGAAATATTATGTGATGCAAGTATGCCTCTCTTTTATACCTACCCAAAACTCCACAAAAAGCTCTTGGAGGTAGGACGAAAAGAAGGCAAATATCAAAAGCCTTTGGTGAGGACTATACACTTTGAGCGATCGAGCGAATCATTTTTGAGGAGCAAAGCTAAGCTTTATGTTTTCAAAATCAACACAAAACCCAAGTTTCTAAGCAAGGATAGAGTAAGAGGATTTGAATCCATGCTATTCCATTATCCAATTACTCAAGATAATTTGGTAGACACTCAGAATGTTCACAAGTCCAGGTGAAGCTCGAAATAACTTGTATGCAGGTTTCATATCAAGGATGAGCAAAGGACTAAGTGTGGGGGAGCTTGTTGGTGGTCCTTAACTCACATTTCTTACCGCCAATTTAGGCATAAAAATAGGAGAACTGAGCAATCTCATGCACATAGGCATTTACTATTAACCGAATTCCACATGTATTTGGAGATTTCTATTTTGTAGGACTTAAATACGAATACAATGAAAATACACCAAAAAGGTGCATTCCAATAAGGCGTAATGTTGAGTTGCGTAAAGGAATAATGAAAAGGCCCACCTATTCAAATAATCTAGGAGCGAAACCACCCAAGGAGCAGCCCATGCCTAACCAGGAATCCACCACGTAAAGGCGGTGGCGAGGCAGGCTGACCAGGGTGCGGCCGCACCCTAGGTGCGGGCGCACCGCCCCCGGCTCCTCTCGACCACACCTTCGAATGGCGGTGCTCTGGTGACATGCAAAGGCGGTGGCATGCGAGGTTCTGGGAAATATCCCCCCTCAAACCGATAAGGAGGCTATATCAGCAAGGGAGGAGTCCCTTCATTGAGCATTCACTCATACACAAGAGAAGAAGAAGCGGAGCTTCACTCATATCTTTAGCTTCTAGCTTAAGAGTAGTATATGGAGCGAGAGAGGGAAGAGTTTGGAGAAGTACAGAAGTTGTCAGCTACCTCCACTAGTGTGTTTATACACTTAGTGGAAGGAATCGCTGGAGTTGTCGGCTTCGTCTACACTTGTACCTCTATGTTCGTGTTATTAATTGGAGTAAGAAGTTCGTGTTTATCTTTCGGTGTTAATTTCTTAAGTAAAGTTATCATTGTTCATTAATTACTTGTGGGTTCATCATTTGTCCTTGTGGCGGATACTCTAGTAGAGGACTACTAATAAAGACATAAGTTCCTGGCCAATGCTAGAGTAGTAACCAATAGCGTAGACGTGGTGTCTAGGCTAGAAGTTTCCTTCGTTTGCCTCGTTCTCCATGGTTGAGGGGTAGTCGGCAGGTGGTGATAGCCCTGTCCATCATTTGTAATCCCCCACATTCGGGTTCGACGTAGAGCTATAGGCCAGAGGTACTTGGCAGACCAAATATAAACGGATGCTCGAAGCAAGTCTTAGTGACAAAGTTATCTTCACTTAGGATCTTTACCCTTAGGAAAACCTCACTATCCCAGTTATCTTCTTCTTTTCGTTAGGTGAACTAGTTAAAGAGACTGTTACACCTCCGTTCCTTGAGAAAATACGATACCCTTAATATCACCGGGTGAAGTGCTACAACGGTATATCCGTGCGCTTGTGGATTCCCTCTGCTTACGCTAAGAAATACCAACTGCGTGCTAAGATGATCTTGTGGTTGATAGCTATGAACTGCTATCACACCGCACTAGGAAAACCCAAAAAGTTTACTCCTAAGGAGGAGCAAAAGTTCGAGGTTGTCGATAACCTATTTCGAAGCGCTATGGTTAGCGCTCTTGCTGACAAATACGTGTACTCTTACAAAACATGCACAACTAGCAAAGAATTATGGGATGCACTTGAGGGAAGTTCGGTGTTTCTGGTGTTGGTAGCGAGTTGTACGTCATGGAGCATCTGTATGACTACAGGATGGTTGAGAACCGTTCAGTAGTAGAACAAGCTCATGAAATACAGACACTGGCTAAGAAACTCGAGCAATTTCTATTTGTGTTGCCCGACAAGTTTGTGGCCGGCGGTATTATCGCTAAGTTGCCACCTTCTTGGAGGAATTTCGCTACCTCTCTAAAACACAATAGACAAGAGTTTAGCGTGACTAAGTTTATTGGGTCTCTTGATGTTGAGGAAAAAAGGGCGAGAGCAAAAGACACACATGGAAAGGGAGTTAAGTCTTCTAATACCAATATGGTGTAGAAGAAAAACTCTAATGCATCTCGTAATAAAAGAAGAAGAACAAGCAAAAGAATAACTCGAAGGCTAAGCAAACAACCACTTTTAAGAAGAAAAAGAACAAATTAAGTGGTTGCTTTGTTTGCGTGAGCGATGAACATTGGACAAGTGCATGCCCAGACCTTGAGCATTTTGTTCCAACCGCTCCTTGTCCACTAAGATGAATGCCGATCAGAGAGCAAGCATGCATTGAGCTCATAAGAGCTCTTGTTTGTTCCATCTGCTCCTTAGTAACTTGGATGACTTGGTGCTCCCCTTCATCACTGTTGCATAATCTAGCTCGGTTTGGCTTCTATTCTTAGCTATTGACTTAGCTCAGTTAGTGAGCTCAATGCACGAGTGCGTCAGTAGTGAGCCAAATGCATGCATTCAGTACATGCAGTGGCTGTCGTTGTTTTGCTCAGTATTGAGCCAAATGCATGCATTTAGTACATGCAGTGATTGTCATTGTTTTGCTCTTTGCTCTGACTCTTAGAGATCATGGTGAGCCAAGCTTTCGGTCATAGGATTTCGATCATAGGATGGCACGGTCAAGTAGGAAAGAATGGCGCTGTGATGTGTGGCCTTGAGCCATTGTAATCATGTATATATCTGAATCAAATAGTCTGAAAAGCTACGGCATTTGTAGCACCAAACTCATTGTGTAGTAGTGTTCGCGTTAAGTTGTGTGTGTGTGTGTTCGGTGATCCAAGGATCGTCTTCTTCATCTTTGGCAAGCGTCGCTAGTGCTTGTTGTCTCTCGCTCGCCATCGCCCACCGCCGGAGACGAGGAAGATGGCCGGAATTGGTGAACGCACACACACGAAACACAGTGGAGACACAATGACCTTTGGTGTTGTAACTCACACAGCTTTTCTGATTCTATTGGCTGCGATATATACAATGCAGATTACAAGGCCAAAGCCACCACAGCCACTCACTTCGCGCTCCACACAAATCCCTACCTGTCCGCGCCATCCCACGGACGAATTCATCAGAGCGCGGTGACCACTACTGAAACTAAACAAAAGGATCACCACTGCATGAACGTGCATGCATCTGGCTGCTATGTACGTGCCTTCATCAGGCTCTCTTATTGACTAATACAACAGCTAAAAATAGGAGTAATGACCGAGCCTGAGTTATCCAACAAGCGTCGCCATTCACATCGAAGTCGATCTTCCATCCACCGCCATTTCCCACTATCCCAACGTTGTGCCTCCGCCATGAGGAAGTGTTGGTCCCGCTGCGGCGGTAGGGCACGGCGTGGAGGGCTTCTTCCTCTTTGAGTTGGCGAACCTGGCGCCCACAAACCGCCTAGGATGTGAGGACGGTCTTTGACAGCGTCAATTGAGAGGGGAGGTTTGCCCGGGGATGTTCAGGTTAAAGTTCTTAGAGGCACGAGAGGGCCGTGCGCGCGAGTAGCAGGGTGTCTTGGACGGTGTATTGCCTACTGCCATGTCTAGGGGCTTTGTTGGAGTCCTAGCAGACACGGACACACCGTATGGCCCAAGGACTCGGTCCTAGTCTTTGCAGCCACCGTTGTTACCATGCCTAGGGCATGGAGCTTAGCACGTGGCAAGGATCCAATCATGCTATAGCGTTATTAGTTACGGGAAGGTCGTTGTCCTATTCATCACGCTGTCACCACTTACATGACAATGTCGATCACCACCGAGGAGTCTTCATGGTTGTGTTATGCATTGCAAACTTCAGTTTACCCTAATGGCATCGACCTCCGACAATCAAGCTAATCCTGGGATCCAATTCTTCTCTTGTACGTGTGACTACCGCCTCCATTCTCTTTTACATAAGACGCAGACGCATATTAAGATTCAAACTTCAAAATCTTTGACTAATAATTTTTAATTATTATAACACAAACTTGATATGGTTACATTATAATTAAATTTACTACCAAATTATCATAAAATTATAAGTATAAATAATATTAAATAAAATAAATAGATGGTTAAAATATAATTTGGAAGACCGTGTCATGTCATCCTATGCTTTATAAAAGAGAATGGAGGGAGTATTTTAATTTAATGTATGAGCTTGTCATTCCAAGCTGTAAGTCTAAGAGCAACTCCAACAGTTTGGCTATTCTTGTTGTGGAGGCTATTTTAGAATTTGTATTACAAAAAGTAGGTTCCAACAGATGTGGTATCTGACTTCACAAGAGCAACGCCAAGCGAGTTTGTAAAATTAGATGCTTAAATCAATGATTTAGCTATTCTCTAAAATAGAAAACTCCTTCCAAAAGTAGATAACTCCGAGAGCCTTTCTAAAATAGATAACTCCATGCTGACCCGTTGGAATCAATCAATGTTTAAAATCTCCGGAGGATATGGAGTTTAGCGGTACCGGCTAATCTCTCGCTATATCACCGCTACGAGCCAGCAGACGGAGCCCACCTGGCCTGGCCACCTCTTCAAGCCTCCTCGTCCACACGTTTTATCCAAACTTCAGGCTACATCTACGGCGCACACGGAGACGGAGCAGCAGCTAACGGTCTTCTTTACTAGCATGCACAAAACACAGATAAGACTTCCATCTAGTCTAGACTAGTAATTTACATGCAAGTTTTGCGACGAGTTAGCTAGGACTAATGGCAGCAGGCTTCGAATGAACAAGTCCACAACGGATGAACAATGCAAGTCACAAACTTCAGTATGCATCAGCTGTCAGGGGGCTCTGCGGCGGTGCCGCCATGCACACGGGACAAACATTACTAGCGGGAAAGGCTCCACGCGCGCGCAGGGGAAGCGGATGGCGAGCTGCGATGGCATGCTATTCAACGAGCGAGGATCCCTGGATAGCGTACTGGTTATTCTAAAACACCGGATAGAAGAGTTGTTGGAGGACTATTTTTGCTGAAAATACCCAAATATAAACTACAGTCTACATAGCACATATAGCTTCTCTTTTGAGATGCTCTGAAATAGGAAGTCAGCTATCCCTTAGATTTTTCGGTGGCCATAGAAAGTCAACCACGAGCACGCGGTATTTGACTTTGTAAAATAGCTAGATTGTTGGGAACCTTTTTTAAGAGTTTTCTATTTTACAAAATGGCTAAACAATGAAATTTGGCTACTAATTTTAGCCAAACTGTTGGAGTTGCTAACTAAGGTCAAAAAAAAAAAATAGAAAGCCGATCGAACTCAGTATTATTCAAAGAGCAGATTTTATCAACTGACCACCTGTCAAATCGTCTAAAAATATAATTTCGTGTACCAGTAAAGCAAAAACCATATATGAGCTGTATCAAAAACCAGAATGAGATTGACGCACCTCTTTGTGTTTCATTTTTGCTGCCATTATGAGTTGTGACCGAGTGAGTACTGCAACGTACGCTTCTCTAGTTGAAACTGCAATGCTGCAAAGAGAACCAAATGGCAATACTTTATAATCATCTAGGGCTTCTGTTAAACTAGAAGTTCGGTTTGACTGGAATGTCAAATAAATTTTCAGATACGATGTTTATGGAAGGAGAAAGTTCTTTCAATATAGAAGACACACGAGAGGTGTGATGAAACCTGGCATGGCACTAAAGTAATTCTTAGATTCACAGAAGGCTAACTGACTATACAGCATTAGGCATTAGCATTTTGTTTTCTTACGGATGGTACGATTGGGTTTGCGAAAGACGTGCCATTTTCACTCAAAAATCTCACTTACTGATGATCATCCCCCGAAGAAAACAGTGAAGATGACGTTGAGCCGGCAATTGAACGTGCCAAACCGGAACCATTGCAATACCCTGAAAGCAATAACATATCACAATCAGCTTCATGATTGGTAACAGAGCATCTTGATCTTGAGAGTAACAAGGAAGGGCAACTTTGGCAAGTGAAGCGTATAGTTGCATACCTTGATGGAAATCCTACACTAACATCCTTTGCCGCAGGATGTCCTGCATGCACAAAAGCAGTACGTAGAAACGTGTCAGAGAGAAGGATCACGGCGTGGCTGCATTGCTTCGATGGAGCGGGGCCTTGTGGATCTGGATCTGGATCTGGAACCACACCGCAGCGTTAGGTATTGTCCCGTCTCGGCACGAGCACCATCTCGCCAGCTGATTGACGTACGGCGCTCATCGTCTACAGTTCTCCACCTGCTGCGAGACAACGACCGAGGTCGAAGACAGAAACCCGATCGATCAAACGCGGTATCAGTCAGGAATCAGATAGCAGATGACGGATCTGTTAGACGCATAGGATCACTAGACTATAGATCTAGCCTAGTACTGGTTGTTGAATAGTATCATAAATCCTAGAAAGTCTATCAGTACAGTAACAGTAGGTAGAACGAGAGAAAATGAGAGATAGAAGATGTACGTGTCAAACCTGACACCGAGTGGAAGAGGATCCGCTCGGGTTCGCCATGGAGTCGATGTCTGCACTAGGGCAGCGACGGTCGGGGAAGACAGGTGACGGCGCAATGCAGTGGTCGCGGTGACGCAGTCCGGTGGCGGCGCGGCTGGTGGCTTCCCGTCACTGGCTGCGCGCTCTTTAGATCGGGTTTAGGATTTGTCGGCGGGGAGCTCGGCTCAGGCGAACCTCGTGACTTCCCCACCTCTATTTATTGCGCAGTATGACAGGGACCCTCCAGCTATAGTCGGCTGGGCGCCTCTGATTAGGGCGCGAATCAAAGACCCAACTGGGCCGTTGGACCGAGTTTGGGATTAGAGATCAATCTAACAATCTCTCTCTTGATCTCCTACCATCTTTTAATTTCATATCATTTACTTTTGTTAATTCCATTACAGATTAGTGCATAGAGCATGTTTTATTGTCACGGTCAATTGCCGATAGATTTAACAGCTACAACACACCACTCTGTTCCGAAATATATACTTATCTTTGGGCCTTCTTTTGTCCAGAAATTATAGATTTCCTTTAAACCCATGCCGGCTACATGTTCTCTGAACACATTGGATGGTAAGCCTTTTGTAAGCAGATCCGCGAGCATTTTTTCGGTACTTATATGCTCAAGACTTATGACATGATCCTGGACTTTATCTTTCACAACATAATACTTTATGTCAATATGTTTGGCAGCATCACTTGACTTATTGTTGTGAGCATACTGTACTGTCAGATTATTATCGTAGTATAACTTAAGTGGTCTATAGATGTCGTCAACCACCTTTAAACCGGGTATGAACTTCTTTAGCCAGTTCACCTGCCCTGTTGCCTCATAACACGCTACAAACTCGGCATATATTGTGAACGATGTTGTGACGGTTTGCTTTGAGCTTTTTCATGAAATAGCTCCCCCTACGAGAGTGAATATATATCCAGACGCGGATTTTCTATCATCTCCCGCATAATCAGAATCTGAATATCCCACTATATGAAGTGAATCAGATCTTCTATACGTCATCATGAGGCATTTCGTTCCTTGCAAATAACGCAAGACTTTCTTTACTAATTCTAGTGTTCTGTTCCAGGATTGCTCTAGAATCTGCCAAGTAACCCGGTAACAAATGCCAAGTCAGGGCGCGCACATACTTGAGCATATTGTAAGCTTTCGACAGCTGAAGTATATGGAACCGCTTTCATTTTATCGATCTCATATTGGTTTCTAGGGCATTGAAAATCCCCATATCTGTCGCCCTTACTATAGGAGCAGGTGATGGACTACAATTGTGCATACAGAATTTCTTTAAGATTTTTTTAATGTATGCCTTTTGTGACAGTCCTAATACCCCTTTACTTTTATCTCGGTGAATCTCAATCACTAGAATGAACGAAGCTTCACCAAGATCTTTTATATCAAATTTTGAGGACAAAAATTCCTTTGTCTCTAGTATTAGACTGACATCACTACTAGCAAGTAAGATATCATCCACATACAGGACAAGGAAGATAAACTTCCTATTCTTAAACTTTGTATAGACACAATTGTCCTCAACATTCTCTTTAAACCCAAAATTTCTTATTGTCTTATCAAACTTCAAGTACCACTGTCTTAAAGCTTGTTTTAATTTATAAATGGATTTCTTTAGGTGGCATCCTATTCGTTCTTTTCCTTCCATGACAAAACCTTTCGATTGTGCCATGTAAACATTTTCCTTCAAGTCCCCGTTGAGAAATATCGTTTTTACATCCATCTAATGTAATTCTAAATCATAATGTGCCACTAATGCCATTATGATTCTGAATGAATCCTTACATGAGACTGGAGAGAATGTCTCATTATAATCAATCCCTTCTCTTTGCTTAAAATCTTTTGTCATAAGTCATGCTTTATATCTCTCTATATTTCTTTGAGAGTCAAGTTTTGTTTTGTAGACTCATTTACAGCCTACTGTTTTAGCTTCTTTAGGAATTATTTTTAAGTCTCAAACTTTATTGGCATTTATGGATTTCATTTCATCTTTCATGGCTTCAAGCCATTTTGATGAATGATCACTTTTCATGGCTTCTTCAAATGAGGTGGGATCATCCTCCATTTGAAATTCCTCAGCGTTGTATACTTCATAGTCAACAGGAATAGCTGATTTTCTAACTCTTTAAGATCTTCTAGGGGCCTCCATATTTGGCACATCTTCTGTTTGAGGCTGTTGTTGCTCCCCCTCACATATGGCAATATGTTCTATAGGATCCTAAAGAATAGGTTGCTCATCGTCATTCATTATTGCCACAGGTAGAATAATAACAGGTGCTGGCACCATAGTATCTTGCATTGTCGATGCAGCGACAATAGGTAGTGAGAAAAATAGCTCATGAATCATCGGAGTGGGCGCATACACCCGCTTCTCTTCAAGGTTAATTTCTTGAGCTACCATGCTCCCCCTCATCATTTCATCCTCTAGGAAGACAGCGTGTCTTGTTTTCACAAACTTTGTATGTCTATCTGAACAGTAGAAACGAAAATCTTTTAACTTTTCTGGGTAGCCAATGAAATGGTAACTTACTATTTTGGGATCTAGCTTTCCAATATTTGGGTTAAATACTTTAGCCTTAGTAGGACTCCCCCACACACGTAAGTGGTTTAGTGAGGGTACTCTTCCTGTCCACAACTCATACGGTGTTTTGGGCACCGACTTACTTAGTACTCTATTGAGAATATGAATGGCGGTTTTTAACGTCTCCATCCACAGGCTCAACGGTAAGGTGGAGTAACTTATCATACTGCGCATCATATCCATCAGAGTACGATTATGTCTTTTAGCTACTTCATTTTGCTTAGATTCATCTGGTGTAGAATACTGGGCTACTATATCATTCTTCTGTAAGAACCTTGCAAAAGGTCCAGGAACTTAGCCATATGGGGTATGTCGACCGTAGTACTCCCCCCCCCCCACGGTCGGGCCTGACTATCTTGATCTTTAAATTGTGTTGGTTTTCAACTTCTGCCTTAAATATCTTAAATTTATTCAATGCTTCTATTCTTTCTTTGATTGGATAAATGTAGCCATAACGGGAGGAATCATTTGTTAATGTTATGAACGAATCATAACCATCCATACTCTTTATAGGAAACGGACCACAGATGTCTGTATGAATAATCTGTAAAATTCATGTGCTTCGTTTGTCATCTTTCTTAATTTTCTTTACATATTTTCCTTTTATGCATTCTCTGCATTGTTCTAAATCTGAGAGCTCTAATGGAGGAAGAATATCATTCTTCACTAGTCTTTCTATTCTCCCCCTCGAAATATGGCCTAAACGACAGTGCCATAATTTTGACAACGCATCATGAGCTCTTTTTCGTTTTCTGTTTACATCCGCAGACGAGGATATATTCTCATTGTCGCACGCAACATTCCCATCCTCGCATACAACATTCACATCATCACATAGTGATAATAAATAAAGCTCATTTTGTAAGATAGCAATACCAACACATGCATTATTAAATGTTATCTTACATTTGGCATTTCCAAAATGGCAATCATATCCATCATTGTCCAAGCATAAAACACTAATCAAGTTTCTTTGTAGGGAGGGAACATAAAGTACATCTCTAAGTAAAAGTGTGAAGCCATCAGCAAGCTCTAGAGAAAGATCGCTTCTTTGCGTAGTCCTCGTCGAACGGAATCCCTGTAAAGAATTAGCAACATGAACAGTTGCACCTGAGTCAATCCATTTCGAATACTGTACATACAAGGATTCATTTATGAACATAATAATGTTCTCACCTTTCTTTGGAATGATCATCATTAAGTAGTCGGGACAATCTTTCTTATAATGTCCCGTCTTCTTGTAATAGAGACACTGGTCTTTCTCTATAGTGAATTTATTCTACCGAGGCTGATGCAGCATGGGACCTTTTCCCTTTGGCTTTGAGGAGTTAGCATTATTATTCTTTTTCTTGTTGTCTTTCACAGAACTGATAGTGCCACCATTGATAGCTTTCATTCTCTCCTCCTCTTGCACACACATAGCCATGAGCCTCTCTAAGTCCCACTTCTCGGGCTGTATGTTGTAGTTGACAACAAAAGTGTCAAACTCCTTAGGCAAGGAAGCAAAAATCAGATGGATAAGGAACTTGTCGATGTTTCGGACCGGGGTGTCCTCAACCAACTAGTAAATTTGTACTGCATGTTCCCAATTTCCGGATGGTGATGCAAAGAGACACAAGTTTTATACTGGTTTAGGCAATCGGTGCCCTACATCTAGTCTGAGAGATCGATCTTGTATTCCTTGCACCGAAGTGCTTGTAGTAGGGGGTTACAAGCTGGGTGAGAGAGGGAGCTAGTCCCAGGTCTCGGCATGGAGCGGTGCGGGCTGCTTGAGACGTTGATCTCAGGCCGCGGGAGAGTGTGCGTGAATTGAGTGAGTACGTTTGCGCGTGAGGGCCGGCGTGGTCTCGATCCATAGAAACGGCCTTGGCTGCTTCCTTTTATAGCCGCAAGGGGGGAGCCAGGAGTACATGAGAGAGCTACATGTGGAGCCTTAGCGAGGAAGGAAGATCTAGTACTGTGGCCTATTCCTGTAGCAGCACAGTGTCGGGAATGGCAATTGGTACTTGATCACTGGTGCATCATGCCAGCCATGCCCGAGGCTATTGAAGTCGTAGGAGTCCTCGTTGATGTTTAGTCAGCATGGCCTTCGCTGTAGGTGACATGCCGTGCCTTGTGAATTTTTGACTTGGTGGCACGCCGAGGCCTGGCGGGTGTTTGTGGCTGACCACGCCGAGGCCTGATTTGCCGAGGCCCGAGAGGTGACCTGAGTATGATGGGGGGCCTCGGTGGTCAGCGTCATACCTGGTTTAGGTGGAAAAGTGCAGGGCGTGTGTCCGCAGGGCATGGTAACCCCTGCATCGTCAGTAAGGGATGGTAAAAAGGAGATTTGACCATTGTCCCATCGCTCCTGTTGCTGTACCCTATCGGTCGTGGTTGACATAGCGGGTGCAGTCAAGCGCATTAAATGGATGGGACCGCCTGCTAGAGGGACCGTCGAGGCGAGAGGGCCTCGGCGGGGTGAATCAAAGAATCGGCCGATCGGGGAATCGGCCGAGGCCTCGGCAAGAGGGCCTCGGCGAGAGGGCCTCGGTGGGGCGAATCGGAGAATTGACCGATCGGGGAATCGGCCGAGGCCTCGATGAGAGGGCCTCGGCAAGAGGGCCTCAGCGGGGTGAATCAGAGAATCGGTCGAGGCCTCATGGTTGTTCTTCGGCTTTGATATTTGTAAGGTCTAAGCAATCTTTTTGGTTCTTGCTTAGGGTACCCCTTTTTATGGTATCCGATAGTAGCCCCCGAGCCTCGGGGGGAGTGCCAGCACTCTCCCTAAGGGTTTGTCGAGACTTGGCTTGCAGCTGCTCCTGTCGGGATTGTGTTTTGTTTTTTTGAGGTTCCGGTGGGTGCGCGCGAGTGCACCCATCGGGTGTAGCCCTCGAGGCCCTGGAGGAGTGGATTTACTCCTCCAGGGGCTTTTTTCCTATTGAGTGAGGAGTTTATTGTGTTTGTCAGGCCCCTAAGTGTGAGTTTGGGTCGCTGGGCTTCGGCAAGGTTGCAGGAAGAGCCCTCGAGCCTCTGCACGAAGCGAAAGGGCGATCAGGAGTTCCCCTGGCTTTTTGTGCGACCCTCGGACCTCCCTACCGGTCTCGGACATGATTTACGTCATGGCAGAGGATGATGAGAAGGCCGAGGAGGAGGTGATGAAGCTTGGTGGAGGCGGCTGAGGCCCCTGGCACATCGCTGGCCCGGCTGTTCGAAGAGGAGGTGGCTCCTCCTACGCCGTCCGTCGACGCTGGTGACCCCATATTCTGACCTAGGCCAAAGGGGTCATGTAATAGATTAGGACGTACATCATTGTACCATAATGTTTGTGGCCGTCGAGGCCTTTTTAGTACTTGTGTATATATGCTTTTTAATCATTTTCTATTATGTTTCCCAGCCCTTGCCCTCTGCCCCGTTTCTGAACATATCACTTGCAAAAAACTTCCTCGGAGCCCAAGCTGCCCCTCTAGCGAAAGGTGGTGAGGGAGTTGCTGTAGCCCAGAGGCGTAGGCAGTCTTGCGACTTGGCCGGCCTTTTGGCCTCGAGGCATACTTTCGGTCCTTAGGTTTTTTACAACTGATTTGTCAGAGTACGTGAGAGAGTTTGGCGTAGGAAATTTTCGAAAAGACGACTAAAAAACAGTGTCCCCCTGTCTCATTTTTAGACAAGTCCTTTGCAAAAACTTCCTTGGAGCCTAAGCTGCCCCTCGGGCGAAAGGTGGTGAGAGAGTTGCCATAGCCCAGAGGCGTAGGCTGTCACGCGGCTCGGCTGGCCTTTTGGCCTCGAGGCAAACTTTTGGTCCTTAGGTTTTTGCAAGCGATTTGTCAGAGTTCGTGACAGAGTTTGGGATTTGGGGGGGAGGTTCCCCCCTAGCCCCCGAGGGAGGCTCGGTTCTGTAGAGGCAGAGTCGAATCTCCCCCCTAGCGTTATCGTAACGCCGAACCCATACCGATGGGCTCAGGGGGTTCCTCGAAAATTTAGAACAATTAAAGAACGCTTCTTTATTGTATTTCGAGGAAAATTGTATGACGCTTGGGAATTTAAGGGTAGAAGCGACGTATTTGTTCTATGTTCCAAGTGTTGGTGAGGATTTCGCCCTTCTCGTAGGCTAGCTTGTAGGTCCCGAGCTTTAGTACTTGGGCAGGCCACCAACTTCCAAGTCATCAACGAGGTCACTGGCCTTCCTGGACTTGTCCTTGATGTTGTCCACGCCAGCCTCGATGGTTCGCCCGATGTGCTCGCCAAAGACCTGGGTGGTGCACCGCTGGTACGTGGCCCCTGCGTTTCTAAGAACGAATGGCATAGTCACATAGCAGTACATGTCGAATGGGGTGATGAAAGAACTCAGCTCCTCAGGAGGTGGCAGGGCAGAGCTTGATGATGGGGTGTCGCTGCGTGCCATTGATGTCTTTCCCTTGCCTAGGCTTAAGCTATACAGGTCCCTAGCCAGGGACTCTGTGCCAACAGCCGGGTATGGGATATAGGCGGAGCGCGGATCGTCGCCCTAAACTTGCTCGGTGTCAGGGTGGTCCCGCCCGCGTTGTGCCTGGTGAGCGCGACAAGAGCAGACGCCCGGGTGCCGCCTGTGCCTAGGCTGTGGGTGCATGATGTCGTTGTCAGCAGGCGGGGCTCGGGGTGTGAGGAGTACCATGTCGTACTCGTGCCCTAGAGATATGAACTCTAGGCTCCCAAACCAGACCACCGTACCGAGACGCAGAGGTCGTACGGGGTCTGCCATCCAGAACTTGTTGGGATGACGAAGCTGACACGTAGAGGCCCCTACTTGGGGCACCAACTGTCGGTGTTTTGGACCGGGGGGTCCTCAACCAACTAGTAAATTTGTACTGCGTGTTTCCAATCTCGGATGGTGATGCAAAGAGACACAAGGTTTATACTAGTTCAGGTAATCGGTGCCCTACGTCCAGTCTGAGAGATCGATCTTGTATTCCTTGCACTGAAGTGCTTGTAGTAGGGGGTTACAAGCTGGGTGAGAGAGGGAGCTAATCCTAGGTCTCGACGTGGAGCGGTGCGGGCTGCTTGAGATGTTGATCTCAGGCCGTGGGAGAGTGTGTGTGAATTGAGTGAGTGCGTTTGCGTGTGAGGGCCGGCGTGGTCTCGATCCATAGAAACAGCCCTGGCTGCTTCCTTTTATAGCCGTAAGGAGGGAGCCAGGAGTACATGAGAGAGCTACATGTGAAGCCTTAGCGAGGAAGGAAGATCTAGTACTGTGGCCTATTCCTGTAGCAGCACAGTGTCGGGAATGGCAATTGGTACTTGATCACTAGTGCGTCATGCCAGCCATGCCCGAGGCTGTTGAAGTCGTAGGAGTCCTCGTTGACATTTAGTCAGCATGGCCTCCGCTGTAGGTGACATGCCGTGCCTTGTGAATTTTTGACTTGGTGGCGCGTCGAGGCCTGGCAGGTGTTTGTGGCTGACCGCGCCGAGGCCTGATTTGCCGAGGCCCGGGAGGTGACCTGAGTATGATCCGAGGGCCTTGGTGGTCAGCGCCGTACCCGGTTTAGGTGGAAAAGTGCAGGGCGTGTGTCCGCATGGCATGGTAACCCCTGCACTGTCAGTAAGGGATGGTAAAAAGGAGATTTGACCATTGTCCCATCGCTCCTATTGTTGTACCCTGCCGGTCGTGGCTGACGTAGCGGGTGCAGTCAAGCGCATTAAATGGATGGGACAGCCTGCCAGAGGGACCGCCGAGGTGAGAGGGCCTCGGCGAGAGGGCCTTGGCAAGAGGGCCTCGGCGGAGCGAATCGGAGAATCGACCGATCGGGGAATCGGCCGAGGCCTCGGCGAGAGGGCCTCGGCGGGGCGAATCAGAGAATCGATCGAGGCCTTGGCAAGAGGGCCTCGGCAAGAGGGCCTCAGCGAGAGGGCCTCGGCGGGGCAAATCAGAGAATCAGCCGAGGCCTCGGCGAGAGGGCCTCGGCGGGGCGAATTGGAGAATCGGCCAAGGCCTCATGGTTGTCCTTCGGCTTTGATATTTGTAAGGTCTAAGCAATCTTTTCGGTTCTTGCTTAGGGTATCCATTTTTATGGTATCTGACAGAACTCTTCCTTGAGAGCCAGATCCATTAGTTTTAGCTTGGATGCCAAATTGTTCATCCTTAGTATGTGCTCTTTTATGCCACTAGTTTCAGAGTACCTCTCTGTCACCAACTGCTTTATCAGTTGGGTAGCATAAGTCTTTGAAGAGCCAGTGAACTGACTCTTTATTCTATCGAGGTACTCGATGATGGTGTCACACTCTAGGATTGAGTCCACAATTGTAGGCTCAATCGTGTTCTTTATCACAGCCAAATATTTCTTATTGGCAGTGACCCACTTCCTATGCTCAAGTTTATAGAACATCCTTTGGGATGCAAAATCCCTCTCTCTTGTTGCCCAAGCAGCATCAGCCTCGTTTGTCTCCCTCACCGGTGTCACAGGCTCAGTGGGACATGGTGAGGTAACTACCCAGTCCACCTCAGCCAAGATGAAAGCTAGGTCAATCTTTTTCTTCCACTCCATGTAGTTGTCACCTTTGAGAATGTGGATCTCTTTGATACAACCCATCAAGTTGTATCCACCTGAAAACACAATTTATATAGAGTGAGAACATAAACATAATAATAACAATTGCATGCCTTAGTTCTAACGTTGGTTAAAATTAAAACATGCAATTGTCCTCTACACTAATTCTACATCATCGTTAGGCAGAAATAGAATTAATGCATGACAAAACTCATCATAATATTGTCATTAATCAACGTTGGTCAGAATAACAACAATATTATAATAAGCTAAAAACATATCTATTTTTTAAAATTAAATTCTCCCGTTGGTTTGAATTTAATAATAAAAATAACAACTTTAAATACGCAGCGGAAAAAAAATAAACTCATTTTCTTGAATTTTACCCACAGGAAAATTTCATTTTTCTGATTTTTTTGAGCCATTTTCTATTTTTCAATTTTACTGAAAAAGAAAAAAAGGAAAATTGGGCTCCCTCTTTACTCCTACTAGGCCCGAAGCTAGCAATTCGGCTCAGCCCACCACCTCTGCGCGGTGCTCGGCCGCACCCAGGCCGCAACGTGGGCCTGGGGCGGCAAAGTGCCACGACTGCGCGCGCCCACCTGGGCCGCGAAACGGCCCGCTCGATCTAAGCCGTTCGCGCCGATCCGACGGCCGAGCGGCGTTTTCGTAGGATAAAACCCCCCTGGCCGCGGTCGCCCCTGAAAACCCTAGCCCATTCTTTTCTTTGCCCTCTCTCTCTCTCTCTCTTCGCCGCTCTCCTCTCTCCTTCCCGCAACGTAGCCGCAGCGAAGCGAGTCCGAGCGAGCAGACGACGGAGGGCGAGCAGAGCCTCGGCGCCGTCGCCAGCCCTCTCACCGGCATGCGCGCTCCCCTGGGGGTGAGCGCGCCGTCGTCGAGAGGCGTGGCCGCGGCGCCCCTTTGGCCAGAGCCCGGCGAGCAGCGCCCCCGGCTCAGCCTTCTTCTGCTTGCGCGCCAGCGAGGCAGCAGCGCTGCGCAGCGGCGAGGTAGGCCTCCCCTTCCTCTTTTTCCCCTTCTGATTTGAGTTCTTTCTTTTGTTCTTCTCGGATTCAACCGATTGGGGATCTAGGGTTAGGGTTTCTTTTCCCGATTCGATTCGTTCGATTTGGTTCATCTCTTTGATTTGATTTCTTTTCTTTTCTATTTGTACCCATACTGAGATCTACTCGATAGAATCTGGCTAGTTGTTCCCCTTTCCCGTCGTGAGTTAGGGTTAGGGTTTGACTCATTGGAGTCACTATTTATCTTTCCCGACGGGTTAGGGTATTATTCTTGTTCCCCGAGGGGTTAGGGTTCGGATGAACCTATGTTCTTTTCTCATATCCGAACGGATCTAAACTGATAAGCTAGATCTATACCTAAACGAGGCTCTGATACTAGTGTTAGACCTATAGGATCACTAGGAGCATAGATCTAGCCGGGTACTTCCTGTTGAATAGTATCATGAATTCTAGAAAGTCTACTAGTGCAGTAACAGTAGGTAGAACGAAAGAAAGTGAGAGGTAGAAGATGGACGTGTCAAACCTGACACCGCACTGGAGGAGGATCCGCTCGTGTCCGCCATGGAGTCGATGTCTGCGCTAGGGCAGCGATGGTCGGGGAAGACGGGTGGCGGCACAGTGCAGTGTCGCGGTGACGCAGTCTGGTGGCGGCGCGGCTGGTGGCTTCCCGTCACTGGTTGCGCGCCCTCTCAATCGGGTTTAGAGTTTGTCGGTGGGGAGCTCGGCTCAGACGAACCTCGTGACTCGAGCCACCGGCCCCACCTCTATTTATTGCGTAGTGTGACAGGGGTCCTCCAACCATAGTGGGCTGGACGCTCCCGATCAGAGCGTGAATCAAAGGCCCAACTAGATCATTGGGTCCAGTTTAGAATTAGAGATCAATCTAACAGGATCGTCTCCGGATAGGAATGTTGGGTACGGCGTGAAAACACACCTGTGTTACCAGCTCGCCAGTAGCCGCCGCCGATCGAGGTCGCCATGGCGGACGCCCAGAGCACGAGACGTTTTTGGATGTATACACTCTCCATTGGTGCCGTTCGAGCTGGGGGGCTGAGGCAGTATATAATATGGCGTGTGGCCGAGTGGACAGAGAGTGGAGGACTAGATCGACTCGACTCCGTCTCAGTACCACCGTGGTAGGCGCGGAGCGGAACGGCGAGAGTGACGGTGGGCAGGAGGAGGAGATCGTGCGCGCCCTTCCGGCTAATTCTGTTTTGACTAACGCCTTTGCGAGGACTCGTCTCGTCTGCAAGGCGTTCCTGGGCCTTTTGGACCAAATGGGGTCACGGCAGGAAATCACCCTAAAAAAAACTTTTCATGCTTTTTTAAGCAAACTTTTTTTTCATGCTTTCCTTTTAAATTTTGGCTAAAAAAACCAAATTTTTCATCACCGGTTGACAATAACCGCAGTAACATATGTTGTCCAAAGACGGTAAACTCTGCAGAACCACGCATAGTACGTTACACGCTCGCATCGTCCTAAGCTCGTGCCGCGACACTTCTGGGGCACAGTTCATGGTTCCACACGTGATGACATGAATATATGATAATCCGGGACTACAAGAGGCTGAGGAAGACTTTGCCTACATAATATTCAGGTTCAGTAACAGCATATATGGATATACATTTCTACAGAGCATCCATCGATGTCCATTGAGACCGGGAGCAACAACTAAGATACTGGTACAGGCAGAACACACCACAGCTGAACGCCCTGCACTCTAGGGATCAGGCGACAGTAAACTGGTAAGGTCCCGCGGTTCTCCGGGAGTGTGGATTCTCAACTCGAGGTTCAGGCCTGGAAGGAGAAGAACACATATCGTCAGATTTATTAGCACCGAGGTAAAACTTACTCGTGAAGTAACTACGGTAAATAATCACGCGGAGACAAAATGTTGTAGTATCCAACTTGACTTTCGTGCTGACGCCAACTTGATTGACGCAAGCATGTTCAGTGGCAGAGAGGAGACAATAGTGCAACAAGTATATGGCACAGGGCGAAATGGCCAAATATGAAACAGACGGCCAAACATATCCCTTTCCAAACAGTTATGATCACAAAGTAACTTCATTTCATCACTCGTCATCCTAACATATTCTCCCAAACAGTTCATCCAAAGCATCAGAATATTCAAAGGCCATACAAAGAAACAAAGATGGGAAAATTATCCTCAAGACAAATTAACAAAACACAACACTGCAAGATTAGCATATTAACAGACATTTTGGTGAGATGCAACAGAATTCGCAACACGGCAGACAATAATAGGGCTAAACCCCATCCCCAGTCCTCAAAGAGCAACTCACAAGACTACGCCGAATATCTGTTGTTCCAAGATCCCACGAAAGGGAAATGGGACCAGATATGTGTGCCAAATTGCCAATACTACTCAGCCGGCATTTTTTATGAATGCAACAACAGTGATCTGGACTCTGGAGCAGGATGCATAGTGGGCTAGGAAATTCAAGGAGCGTGTTTAGTGGGATGAATTTGGGAATTTGGGCTACTGTAGCACTTTCGTTTTTATTTGGCAATTAGTGTTCAATCATGGACTAATTAGGCTCAAAACGTTCGTCTCGTAATTTCCAACCAAACTGTGCAATTAGTTTTTTTTTTCGTCTACATTTAATGCTCCATGCACGAATCACAAGATTCGATGTGATGGGTATTGTAGCACTTTTTGGGATTTTGGGGTAGCAACTGAACACGTGCTTAGACCAAGTCTGTTTGAATTTGCTATTCGCGTCAAGGTAGGACTCTGTACTTCAATATACACATGCCCTAGGATCTGATGCTTTGTGCAAGGGTATCACCTAAGTGGCTAAGGTTATTAGCCTAAACCAATTACTAACCTAAGGAGTCAAACTAGGAGAACAAAACAATTCCTAGATCCATCGAGCATTAGATCCATCGAGGATATACATACGCCACCAAAATAAAGAACCTTGAGTACTAGAAGAAGAAAAGCATCTAGACCTAACAAAATTAAGCTAATACCCAAAATTGTAGTCATTCTACTTCTATCTTTCCATACATAGCCAAAGAATGGAAAATATTTTTCAAGAGTCCCACCTCCTAGAACTCTAGAAGTTAGTGAGTTATGTATGGAAGATAGAAACAAAATTACTAATGTTTTTGGGTATCCACTTAATTTTGTTAGGTCTAGGTGCTTTTCATCTAGTATTCAGCTCAAGGATTTCCTATTTTTGGCAGATCAATAGCTCAAGGAATACTAAAGTGCACTAAATAGTAGTCAGTGCCTTTATTGCTGCAAATAAAAATCCAAATAGAACAAGGAATTACTCTAGATCACAGTTCGTAATAAGAAAAATTAAAATTAAAATTAAAATGTGATGAATTCTGTTGTCTTATGGTTTGATTACTTGGATATTCGGATATTCCAAAATAAATATTACCCATATACAAGGAAAAAAAGTTATCCTCCTAAGGCATCATGTGGCATATTAAATTTTTGTTATGTAACAATAAAACATACAACCTGAGAAGCAAACCAACTGTTTCCACGAGTATGAAACATCAAGTATTAAACAAAATCTTTAAAATGCTATGTGCTACTGACTGTCAGCTTCACTAAAGCACAAGATACAAAAGGTGTTCCTTTTCTCTCAGAATCGCTTTCAGCCCAAATGAATTGGATTTCCAAACTAAAAGCCAGGTACCCATGTTTGCAGACAAGAAATGAAGGAAATTTTTACAACACATAACACATTCCTACCGTCAATGAAAGATACAATAATGGGCACAAAAAACCCAACAGTGAAAATGGCAAAAGAAACCTATCAAGGTCACACATTTGCAAAGCCGGACATTTTCAACACTTTGCAACTCAAAGGATTTAGGAGTGTCTTCTTCATCTAGTACTATAGAACAATGCATGAGTGAGATCATTCAAAGCTATGTTGTCTCGTCTCAATGTAAAATGAACAGATTGGGACAGACCTAGTCACTGAGATATAATATTCTTTCCACTGAAAAATAAGAAAATATCTAAAATTATATAATTGAAACAGACACCAAAATCATCCAATATTGTTACGTTAGATGCCAAAGCCCAAGTGAAACTACATATTTTCAGTACCTAATGCCCTCCAAGAGCCAAGCCAGCCACTACAGCCTATAGGTCCCTCCCCCTCCTCTGGTTTCAGCCCCAACAGATGGTATCCACTCTTTCTCCGCTACTATCTAACGGTTACTTTGATGCCAAAAGCCCAAGTGAAACTACATATTTTCGGTACCTAATGTCCTGCAAGAGCCAAGCCAACCACTACAGCCTATAGGTCCCTCCCCCTCCTCTAGTTTCAGCCCCAAGTCCCCAACAGATGGTATCCACTCTTTCTCCGCTACTATCTAACGGTTACTTTAGATGCCAAAAGCCCAAGTGAAACTACATATTTTCGGTACCTAATGTCCTGCAAGAGCCAAGCCAACCACTACAGCCTATAGGTCCCTCCCTCTCTTTTGGTTTCAGCACCAACAGAAGGTATCCACTCTTTATCCGCTACTATCTAACTTGGAACATGATCAGAGAAGTTCAACGAATGGAACCTACTAGTGGATGTTAAGCCTATGGCCCATAGCTTACCTTATCTCCAAAATATAGCCACTGCCAAGTAGCTCTAGGTGAGAAGATCGCAATTTAAAGTAAAATTTGAAATTCCTATATGGGAGGTCACGCCATGAATTCATGACACGTGCCATTTGGCAGTACAGTTAATAAGGACAACTGGTGGCTGGCTCCTGTTGGCTCAATTGTGCAGCGCCCATGAAAATACTGATGCATCCACCATATCTGCGCCAAATTAAGTTGCATTGTTTCCAATGTCTGAACTTAACAGTTGAGTTGCAAACAATGGAAAAGAATGTCAACACTTATTATATACCCAAATATATCTATAATCTATTTTCAACTCCCCCCCTGAATAGTCAGGAGAGATCTTCACAACATTCCATAAATAGCAAATGATAAGTTCTGTCCCATTTAAACTCTCAGGCAGGCCCTCTGGAACCACATAACCAAGCCAAAAAAAAAACGCCACATAAAAAAAAAGTATGCATCATTGGACTCGTGAGCATGGCGTACACTAAGATCCATCTATCACAGCAAGTCAACAACTGTAGGTAAAGCTAAAAGAGTACTCAAGCTAAAACTAGACCTCCAATTTCAAGTGCTCAGGATGTGAAGGGCAAATTGGATCTGCAAGTCTCAGTGTGAAATCCAAGCACCAAGAACTTACAGATCAAACTCCTAAGTGCAAATATCTATGTATCAGAGCCGCAGAACAACTAAACATGAAAGAACCTGACTGGCAGAGATCAAAATTCAGCCAGCTAATAGTTCTATCTTACGATGTCACATCAATCAAGCAAACAAAAGTGGGACTAATTTCAGTCCATCGCCCAACTGATTCGATACTAAGCAACTTATACATAATAAGAGACGTAAAAATACCTGCGCAACGGGGAGCAGCCCAAGCTCTCCGATCACCCCAGCCACGCCGCGCAGCTGCGCGCCAACGCTGGAACCGCAGGTGGGCACCTCGTCGAACATCGAGGCCGACAGCGACTCCGAGATGAAGCCGGCCTGGAACTCGATGGTGCCCTTGTCGGGGTGCGCGACCATCCCCGTGACGTAGACCCAGAGGAAGAGCTTCTTGGCCTGGACGCCGGAGAGGTCCGAGATGGCGCCCCTGGAGAGCTTGCCCGTTATGGTCCTCTCGTAGTAGACGAGGTGGGAGCCGAAGTGGACGTAGCAGGTGCTGGCGAGGTGGATGTCGAAGGCGCCCGTGGCCTCGTCGAAGCTGTAGGAGGCCACGGAGCCCGGGATGAGCCACTTCGGCAGGCCGTACTTGGGGAGCAGGTCGTTCGCCGCGCCGTTGGGCGATGCGACGGACGCCGTGACAGCCGCCGTGGCGGCGGCGGCGAAGCAGAGGAGGATGAGGCGGGGCAGCGGAGACATGGCCGTTGCGGGTTTGGGAATTTTTTGTGTTTTCCTTGTTCTCGCTTGTGTCTTGCGTTTTGGGATGTGGAAGGACTGACTGTGGCTTTAAAGTGCTTCTTGACTTGTGGATTTTAGGGGATTTTTTTTATCTTTAGAGACAAGCTATTTGGATTTTGGGCCAGTACAGTTTGTTTATATTAAAGGAAGTAGCTAGGATTAGATACGACGACGATCTCTCAAAATATGTTCACACACCACATCATGATTATATCAAGCAAAATCATAAGGTCGTTGTACACTTGTACTGCCATGTTTTCATTATTTTCCCTCTTGTACTTCTAGATTTGTAGGAGTTGTATATAACAGATAATCAAAAAATGTGGAGACATGTTCAAAATGTGGAGACATGTTACGATTTTCCATGGGACGTTAAAACTCTGTTGATCTGGCTGACCAAGATTTAGCGACATTCCTTGTTCGCCCCCAAAAGAAATTCATGTCTTGTTCGCAGTTGCATTAACACTGGTTTGAGGTTCCCTGTGAATGAAAGAAAAAACGAGTCTATGGATGGGAACTGATCGACGTCGACCAGCTTACAATGTTCGGCACGAGGTCTCCTAATCTGTTCTTCACCGGCCGATTCAATTGATTTCAGCCGTCAATCAGCTCAAGATATATTATTGACGAATAAATCCAAGATAGAAGTATTGAAGGTGACAGCGATCAGTTAGCAGGAGTAGTTGTTGGTCTTGATCGCTAATCCTGTCCTCTGGTACATTGTTTGGAACGCGCATAAATTTTATAAGATTATTAGTTTATTATCCGTATGAACTGGTAATAACTCTAAGTTTAAGAGAGTAAGAATTCTAAATTCAGTTGAAACAAAAATACTTTAATGTATTCTAGCAAAAAAAAATACTTAAATGTAATATGCATGACGTATTCCCTTTGTTACGAAATATGGCAAAACCCCTCCTTGCATCTAAATAAATTTATGACGGTACGATTGGAACATTTATATTGCAACATTAATAAGTTTTCATATTCTCCCTAGCAAAGTTGTCCACACGATATTTTTCATGATTTGCTTTCGCAAGTTCCCCCTTATTCTTTTTTTAGGCATTATACGAATTCCACACTTAAAAACTTCCACGCATCAAATAGGAGATATAAATTCTCTCTTCAACTCTCCTTCTTATTTTCCTCTACAAACCGAACAAAGGAGATTGGGACTAGAAGTCAAATTACCACCTTAATTCCATCCGTCAACTCACGTCACTAATTCACATGCCCCTTTCTATGCAATTGCCGAACACATCGCCAATGTACACGACGTTAGTGTTTCAACACTTCGATAGGAGGCATCCGTGACTATGCAAGCTACCCTAACACCATCCGGGGATACCAATCTTTGACGATTTGGATACTCGGTGTCGGTGCAGAAAGTAACCAACTAGTAAATATTTATAGTTTTGTTGTACGTTGTGGTCGGAGGTGGCCTAGCACACAATGACACATGATTTATACTGGTTCAGGCAACGTGCCCTACGTCCAGTCGGGGTCGGTCGGCGACTTTATTCCTGACTCCAGGTGCTCAAAGTCTGTAGTGGGGGTACAAACAAGAAGGAGGAAGAAGGTGGGATACAAGAGGTTCGGTTGGCTCCGACCAGAAGGGTCGCGGTCGGAACTAGGTGGTCCTATGGTTGGGAGTGTTGATGTCGATCTAGTGAGTCTGGGCTTGAAGAAATCGACCCCCCTGGTTGGAGGGAGCGCATCCCCTTTTATAGATGAAGGGGGTGGCTTTACATGTGAGAGGGGGAGAGTACAGATATTTCTAAGTCTTGCTGCCTACAGTGATGAAAACTAGATAATGGTTGAAGCCCCCCAATACTGTCGATGTCGCTGTAGGATGTCAGATGTGTACAGAAGGTCGAGCTATCTTCTTCAGGAAGGATGACACCGGTACCTGCAAATACTTCTAGATGCCTGGTGGCATGTGAGGAGACATGCTATGTTCACTCGGTATGGTAAATCCTGGAGCCCATACCGCAATCGATGTCTAGAGACACGCGGGGGGCTTACCATATGGGAGTTTCTAGTGGCCCCTACAATACTTTGTGTCAGGGTGGCTGCAGAGCACTACTTCGTGCAGGGTATGGTCCCTGGTACAGTGGTGTTGACTTGTGAACCATGCCTTGCCTTTCTCCACACGCCTTCTGGTTCTTTCCGAGCGGACGTCCCCAGTCGGATGGTCCCCAGTTGGTTCTAGCGCGCCAGTCGGAGAAGAGCGGTGAGCAGGCTTCCCGCGAGCCCCGGTCACAGGGTCGGAGTCGAAGGCGGTCCTCGGGTCAGGCTTTCCGAGTTGAGGTCGTGCGGAGGCAGCCGGGGCCTGACGCTAACGCTCCGATCGGAGAGGCCATTCGAAGCTGGCCTGGGCCTGAGCTAGTGCTCCGGTCGAAGAGATGGGCCGAAGGTGGCCTGGGCCTGAAGCGAGTGCTCCGGTCTGTTGGTTTTAGACTTTTGGGACTTTCCAGAAGAAAGAAAGGCCGTTTTCCTAGGCCGAGCCTTGGTGTGGAAGTCGGTCCTCGAGGGACCCCGGGTTTATGAACCCGATAGGAGCCCCCGAGCCCTCGGGCGATTCGGGCAGAATCGTCCGGGAGATTTTTGGCTTATCGGCGGGTGCGCGCGAGCGCACCTGCGGGTGTAGCCCTCGAGCCCCAAGCGGTTCAGGCCAAACCAGTTGGGGGCATCGGTGCTCGCCGGGGATCAGACGAGAAAGTTTTTAGTTTTTGAAACAAGCCCTGGCGTCGGTGCACGCCGTGAACAAAAATAACTTAGTTTCGGATGCAACAAAGTTTGATCTTTGGCGCCGGTGCGCGCTGTGGGATCGGGTAAGGTGGAGTCACGAGTAGACCCAGGCGTCGGTGCTCGTCGTGGATCGAAAGAGTTAGTTTTAGTTAGTGAAGCCGTCTGAAGCTGTTACGCGAGTTAAGGAGTCGCGGTCCCAAGCCGTAGCCGGATGTCGCCTATCCCGTCGACGCGAATTAAGGAGTCGCGGACCCAAGCCATAGCCAGATGTCGCCTATCCCATCGACACGAGTTAAGGAGTCACGGTCCCAAGCCGTAGCCGGATGTCGCCATCCCATCGACGCGAAATTCGGAGTCGCGGTCCCATGGCATTTAAACCCCCAAGCCCTGTCGGGCCTTCATGGGGGCTGTGAGTCATTTTTGCGCTACCCCATCCGGTTCCTCACAACTGGAGGGGCTGAGTTTCATCGCCTATCCTGATCGCTCAGGCTCGAAGACTAGCTCGGTGAGCTCGCTAACGGGTGTGATCGAGTGGAATCCGGGTCCGTCGTTCGTGACAGGGTCGACATAGCCTTTTTGTGGCATTCCACTACTCCTTTACCTTTAGCCCAGCAGATGCCTAGGTCATTCCATAGACCGACCCGGGTGGCCTGATGGCCTCCCCTTCGATGGAGATTCTGTGGGCCTGAGTGGTTCAAGATCGAACGAGAAGGTTGAGATGACCTGGTTTGCCAGACTGGGCGAAGCCCGCACGGTGCTCATCTACGGTTTTCCCCCTAGCTCTGTTTGGTTGCTCATGTCGAATGAGGTAAGCCACCGCTTCATGGCGCAACACGGAGCATTTTGGTGCATTTCGCTGCACGTGCAATGCTTAGTTCCCAAGCCCCCGAGCGGTTCATGCCCTAACCGTCCGGGGGGTTCAGACGTATGAGATGAATGCGCGTATGGATGTATGAATGATTTGTAATGAAATAGAGGGGCTTTGATGGTGTTTTACCTTGAAGACTAGAGCGACGGGGTTCGTTGGGCTCCAGTCAGAAACATCCGTCCGGGACCTACGCTTGTCAATCGTGGGTTAGTCCTCGCGTGAACAGTTTTGTGTTTAATGAACACATGCTTACCTTGATGACCTGAGAGATGAGGTTCGGAGAGCTTCAGTCAAAAATGTCCGACCGGGACCCGAGCTCGCCATTCGAGACGGAGTCGGCATGGCCCGCATGGGGCGTCCCTTCGCTTCCTTCCTGTATCTCAGGTGCTTGTCCTGAGTGAATCGATCGACTCAGGAGGCCGGTTGATCTATCCTGGGTGACTCGATCGACTCAGGGAGGTCTGGTTGTCTCTTGGCGGAGATTTCATGTGGTGGCGCCTGCACGACTGGAGTGACGGAGTTGAGAGAGCTCTAGTCGGAGACGTCCGGCCGGTACCTATGCTCTTCAATCGTGGGTTAGCCCTTGTGTGAACTGTATGTATTAATGAACACATGCTCACCTTGGTGACCTGAGAGATGGGGTTTGGAGAGCTCCAGTCGGAGCCGTCCGACCAGGACCTGTATCTCAGGTGTTTATCCTGAGTGAATCGATCGACTCAGGAGACGGGTTGGTCTCTCCCGGTGGAGACTTCGCTATTGGATCTCTCTAGGTCACGCCTAGGGAGATGAAGAGCCATCCGCGTGTGGTGACGCTTCGGTTTTTATGCCTGACGTGCGGTAGTGGCTGGTCATGCGGTAGTGGTGGGCCATGTCCTGGTTGTGTCCCATCTGATTAGGAGCCGTTTCATCACGCTGGACATGTCTCATCGATCAGGGGGTGTCCCATCTGCATTAAATGGAAAGAGAGAGAGAGAGAGAGTTTCTCACCCCGCCGCTTTGCCTTCCTGATCGGTACGTCCTTTCCTAACTGTTGCTCCCTTTCCTTTAAGTAGGAGAAGAGAGAGGGTGTTCGCCTCGTTCTTTTGCCTGTTCGTCGTCTGCCACCGCCGCCTTTCCTTTTTCTCCTCGTCGAGAGTGTTCCTGAGAGCTGCAGAGGTTTCTAGGAAAGGAAGGGGGGAGCGAGGGAGAAGAGGAGAACTCACTGGAATGTCGGACTGGAGGTCGTCCACCGTGAGGGCGTCGGTGCTGGAGGTGTTCGTCGGGAAGGGGTTCCTACCACCGCTGGGTTCCTGCCACCGCCGGAATGTCGAACTAGAGGTCATCCACCATGGAAGCTCGTAAGGTATGGCCTCAATGGGGTGCAGGTGTTCCACACCCTTTACCGCTACTGGGTCACGCCGTTGGCGGAGAGGACGCACCCGATGTGGAAGTATGATGGTCGGTCGGATCCTGACCGCACGTCGGCGGAGAAGCTGCCAGACGATGAGATCTGGGGTCACGTCGGCCGAGTGCTGTAGCTGAGGCCTAACGAGACGGTGGTGGGAAAACCCATACCGTTTAATGCCTCGATCATGCCCTCGCTGGTATGCTCCCTCGCTTTGCTCGTGCTTTTTCCTCTTCCCCTCTTCTTTTTTGATTTTGGTTTGTTCGTTCCATAGGGGCTTGGGAGGTACAAGTCTCAGCCACACCTTCCCAAGGGGGCGACAGGCCAGGCCCAACACATCGCCCAGAAGGAGGCGGCAGATGCCCAGAAGAAGAAGAAAACCAAAGAGGTTCAGTGGAAGGAAGGGAAGAAGAAGGAGGTCGCCTGGCGCGTGAGGGCCGGGGAACATGCGAGCGACGTCGAGTCAAAACTCGCGTCGGATGATCCTATGGATCTAGACGACATGGCCTTCTCCGACAAGGAGGAGAGTCGGGAGGTCATTGCGACCTCGGCAGTGCGTCGTGACCCTGTGGCGACGTCTGCTGGCGAGGAGTAGGAGGCCACATGGTGCGCGGAGGTTCCTGCGTCGAGGAAGCGTGCAGCCAGCGCGGACGCCGTTGGCGAGCGAGCGGTGAAGCGGACGCGGTCACCGCTCCCCTCAGTGGTGTTGACAGCTCCGCCATTGCCTGTGGCGGACGCGGCTGGTCGAGCCGAGCGGTCCGAGGAGCGGCCCGGCAAATGTGCGGCGGCGGGACCGATGCCAATGCCGAACTTGCCGAACTTGCGGTCGGAGGAGGCCCCGCCTGCCATGAATGTGGCCGAATAGTCCGAGCGGTCTAAGGGGCAGACTAGCGCCCGGTCGACGCGCAACTCACAGTCGGGGGACGCCTCGGCCACTGCTCCGGTCAAGGAGCCCCAAATTGGAGGTCGTGGCGATCTGCAGGCCGAGCAGGAGCAAGTTGGGTCGGCCCCGACCCCGTCCGAAGTGAGGGGCGCGGGTCGCAGTCCGGGAGCGGTCCTCGTCCTGTGGGCGCATCAAGGTCGGGGTTGGCCTTCAGAGTTGTGTCGCTCGCCACCCGGTATGTCTATCTCTGTTTTCTTTTGGTTTTTTGCTGGCTGAGCTTTTTGTTGGAGTGTGACTGACCCATACCTTCTGTCAGTGGCTTGGGGATGCCAGGGATGAGTATTGCCCCGACTGCCGTGCAGGAGACCTAGAAGCCCATCCTGTAGCGTGTCGCGGCAGCAAGACCTTTCGTTTCGGGGATGGTGCCCTCCGGCTCGGCTATGGCATCGGTGTTAGCGGCGATCCCGGTGCCGATGGTGGCGGTGGCGTCGAAGGTGACTTTCGTGGTGGAGGCAAGGGAAACCGAGCTTCCTGCCTTGCCGGGTAAAGGGTCTAGCAGCTCACCCCTGCCGTCAGAGCCGAAGGCGCCGAGGGAAGACGTGGCTGGGCCAGGGTCAGGACACCTGGCGGTGGCCTAGGTTGACGAGGTGGTGGACATCCCATCTGATGACAAGGTGGATGTCCCGGCGGTGCCATCGGTGCCGTTGTAGGAGCCCGTCGGCGATGTCATAGCGGGGCCATTGGTGCCGTCGCGGAGCCTGGCGGTGGTCCAGTCAGTGGCTGGGACCTCTGGCAGGCCGATGGTGTCACCGTGGGACTCAGCGGTGGCTCGGTTGGAGGCTGGGCCCTTCGGCGAGGTGCCGAAGGGTGACCTGGAGTGGCCCTGCCCCGAGCATCCAGTGAGCGTGCGGTTCGTTCTTCGGGACTCCTGGGAGCATCAGCTCTAGGATATCTTCAGAGGGCAAGGGCATGTCGCGGTATCAAAACTCACCAAGCTAACCGCGTAGCTTGAAAGCGCCCGAAAGCGGGCTTTGTTTGTCCTGCAGTTGGTTGAGGGTGACATGCAGCTCGCGACGGAGGTGAGTTTCTAGTACTTGTCCTTTTCCCCCTGAATCCCCTTGTCGGTTGTTTTTAGCGTGCTTACCTCTCATAGGAGATAGGACGTCATCCCGCAAGTCCCACTTCCTCCGGTTGGAGTACGACCGGATGGCCGAGCTTGAGCGTCGATCGGAGTCCACTTGCCGCGAGTCCTGGGACCGGGCAGCCGAGGCGGCCGCGGTGCGGGCGGAGGGGCAGCGTGCGGAGGAGCGGGCGACTACGGCTGAGCAAGGGCTTGAGGCGACAAGGGCCTGCCAGACGGAGACTGAGGCGGAGTTGTGGGCGTCCCTGGCGAACACCAAGGTGGCGCTTTAGGAGGCCTTGGTGGCCCTTGATCTGGAGCACGCCGCCCTAGAGTCAGCGGAGAAGGCCCTAGAGGTGGAGCGGAGGGCCTGGTCGGAGGCGGATCGAGAGGTGGTCGCGCTCCGGGACCAGGTGATGGATACGGAGGACGCGAGTGCCCGGCTGCGTGAGCAGGTGGCCCAGCTATGCGAGCAGGTGGCTCGGCAAGCGGAGGATCTCTCCACC
Source organism: Miscanthus floridulus (assembly GCF_019320115.1). Taxonomy (NCBI): domain Eukaryota; kingdom Viridiplantae; phylum Streptophyta; class Magnoliopsida; order Poales; family Poaceae; genus Miscanthus; species Miscanthus floridulus. The sequence continues at coordinate 15,493,695 of NC_089580.1, forward strand.
CTCAAGGCTTCTCATGTCGGTATGTACCCTTTTTGTTTTTTGTTGTGTTGGCTTTTCCCTCAGCCTATTTCTGAGCTCGTTGCTCTTCTCGTAGAGCTGGGCAGAAAAGTGGAAGTGCTGGAGCAGGACCTGGAGACAACCAAGGCGACGCTTGGTCGGCGTATGGAGGAGCTGGCCAAGTCCCATGAGGAGCATCGTGCTCTTGAGGGGGATCTCGACTAGATCCACAACATTGCCCAGCACGTCGTCTCGGAGATCTTTGGGTTGGCACCGAGCACCAGCACTCCCGCTGTCTAGCTGGCGGAGGTCCCAGGGGAGGTCTGGGATCTCATCAGATCTGGGCTGTTCTACGGAGCGTCGGGGGTGCTGACCGCGGTGGGGACGCACCATCCGCACCTAGACTTTGCCACCATATGTAGCGGATACGCTGAAGGTATGAGTATGGCGGACATCCAGTCGGTCGGGGAGCGCTTGCTGCCATATGCGTGGTCGGTGGTAGATCAAGTCTCCATCGAGTGGGTGATGGACGCCCGCCGTGAAGACCTGGCCAAAAGCACGCGTGGAGAGGATGCTGCAGAGCTCTCGGATGGCGAGGAGCCTGGGTTGGAGGTGGATGTTGCCTCGGTTTTGGTCGAGCCGGATGCCATGCCATCGGGAAGTGAGCAGCCTACGCCTTCGTCGGTTGCACCATCGTCGGATGTCGCCGAGTCGGCCTAGTAGCATATAAAAATATAATAGTAGTTAGTAAATGTAGAAAGTTTTAAGTTCATGGGGAAGCCCCTGTGTAAGACATTTCGTGGTGTGTTTTAATGACTGCAATTGGTTTTTGTTCTTGTGATGGAGTAGCTTCGTTCGGGGAATCTTGTTCCCTTTCGTTTTTTAGTTTTCCCTTAGCATAACTTTGTTTTAAATTTCTTTCTATCTCGTACCTGCCCATTTGTTTCGTAGGTCACAACTTTGCAAGCCCGGGGCATGGCCCGCGAGGCTCAGCCGGTCATAGCCATAGGAAAAGGCGGGGTGCGATCAGTCAGAATGTTCTAAAGCAAAGTTACATAAGGTAAAACAAAGGAACGAACTACCCCCTCATTAGGGTAGGAAGGAATTTCTCCATACAAAAGCAAAAGAGTACTTAAGGTAAAAACAACAACAAAGGGGTAGTACAGCCCCCTAGTGGAGCCCCCGAGCACCCCGAGCCAAAAAGTGTTCGGGTCCAGGTGCTCTTATAGGAGCGTTCGCTAAGGTAAGACTAAAACTTAGGAAAAGAAGAAAAGACATAGCTGTTCCAAGGTCCTTGGAGAGAGCGTCGTCATCGCCCTTCAGTCGGTAGGCTTCCAATCGGATCACCTCGGTCGTCTGGATCCTTGTCCATTGTGCCCCCTTCTTTCCTTGGCCCGTCAGCCTACCTCAGTAGGCTCCTAAGGAGCTAGCAGTCTTTGTAGAGATGGTTGATGGGATAGTTGTGGTTGGTGCACGGGCTCTCCATGAGCTCATGAAAGTGGCCCAGAGGGTCTTGCTAGGGCTGAGTGCCCGCGTAATCTGCCGTGGCGGCCAACGCGGAGTTGGCCGGTCGGCGGCGATCCTTTCTGTTCTTCTTTCCCCTCTGTGTGGAGGGGCCCTCGTCTTGATCCTGGCGCTTGGCCTTACCTTTGTCGCGGCCCTCGTTGAAGCACGGCAGAAAAGGCGCTTGCTGGGGGTGTTGGACAAAGGTCCGTGGTTCCAGGCTGTCAGGGCTGGAACTCCCATCGATGCTGCGCGCGTCTAGGTTTGGCCCGAGCCACGCGTAGATGGGCGGTCGTCAAGTCAAGACGAGGAGCGGTTGCAGCTTCTTGTGCCACAATCGGTGGTTGTGGTGATCACAGGGTGTAGTGCCCCATCTGCTGCGTCCCTGTTCCCCGGATAGGGAGCAAGGTCATGGGTCGGCGTCGCGATACGGAGCACTCCGCTTGCTGAACGGTGGCGGTCTCTAATAGTGCTCGAAGGTTCTAGTGGATTGCCCGTCCGCGAGGGTCGTTTGGCTCGGGCAGGTCACGCAGGAGCATTGCCACGGCGGCAACGTTCTGACTAGCCCGAGCGAACTGCTGGAGATTGGTCCCCCAAACCAGGGCGTTGCGCTGGGGCTGATGGGCACGACCCCGAGCGCCGCTCGCCGGTCTATGCGCACGGGGCGCAGCGTGGTGCGCTGAGCGTGTTGGTGCAGTTGGTGGCTGATGCGGCCACTATCGTCGTAGATCCTCCATGTGCTCATGTGTGAGCTTGGGGGTCCCCACGTGGGGGCTCGGTGGGGCGTGGGTCCGGAAGGACTCCGTTACCCCCAGCGGCTGTTCCGGGGCGTCCGCCATAGCGTACTCCCGGGATCGACGGTGGTTAGGCGCCATGTCGCCGATGCTGGAGCCGTAACTTCCGACGCCGTCATCCATGATGTCAAGGAAGCAGGTGGGAGAATAGCTCGCCATCCCCACGAACTCAAACATGAGGGGGTGCGGCGCCAGCACCTTTTGGAGTCCTCGGGCGTATGCGTCCGCGGAAGATGCAAGGCCATAGGGGAACCGGCCGTAAGGCGGAGCGGGGTTTGAGCAGAGAGTTTGCTCGGAATGAAGCGCAAATGCCGCGCCGTTGAAGTCGCGTGTCCCGGAGTCAATGGAGGACGTTCCTCCGACGGGTGCCGGGTCACGAGCCTCCTCGTGGAGGTGGAGTACGCCGAGCCGATCGGCGACGAAGTCCAGGCTCCCAAAGCGGAAGGTCTGGAATGGCTCGAAGACGGGTGAAACCCGCATCCCGGCGGGCGAGACTACAGGGAACTCCAGCGAGCCAAAACGAATCGTATCGTTGGAGCCCGCCATGGCGGGAGTGGCGGAAAATGGGTCATCCGATGACCAAAAGGTGTTGAACGTACAACATCTTCCCCACAGACGGCGCCAACTGTCGGTGCAGAAAGTGACCAACTAGTAAATATTTGTAGTTTTGCTGTACGTTGTGATCGGAGGTGGCCTAGCACACAATGACACAGGATTTATACTGGTTCAGGCAACGTGCCCTACGTCCATTCAGGGTCAGTCGGCAATTTTATTCCTGAGCCCAGGTGCTCAAAGTCTGTAGTGGGGGTACAAACGAGAAGGAGGAAGAAGGTGGGATACAAGAGGTTCGGTTGGCTCCGACCGGAAGGGTCGCGGTCGGAACTGGGTGGTCCTGCGGTTGGGAGTGTTGATGTCGATCTAGTGAGTCTGGGCTTGAAGAAATCGATCCCCCTGGTTGAAGGGAGTGCATCCTCTTTTATAGATGAAGGGGATGGCTTTACATGTGAGACTGCCTACGGTGATGAAAACTGGATAATGGTTGAAGCCCTCCAATACTGTCGATGTCGCTGTAGGATGTCAGATGTGTACGGAAGGTCGAGCTATCTTCTTCAGGAAGGATGACGCCGGTACCTGCAAATACTTCTGGATGCATGGTGGTATGTGAGAAGCCGCGCTATGTTCACCCGGTATGACAAATCCTGGAGCCCATACCGCAATCGATGTCCAGAGACACGCGGGGGGCTTACCATATGGGAGTTTCTAGCGGCCCCTACAATACTTTGTGTCAGGGTGGCTGTAGAGCACTGCTTCGTGCAGGGTATGGTCCCTGGTACAGTGGTGTTGACTTGTGAGCCATGCCTTGCCTTTCTCCGCATGCCTTCTGGTTCTTTCCGAGCGGGCGTCCCTGGTCGGATGGTCCCCAGTCGGTTCTGGCGCGCCAGTCGGAGAAGAGCGGTGAGCAGGCTTCCCGCGAGCCCCGGTCGCGGGGTCGGAGGCGGAGGCGGTCCTCGGGTCAGGCTTTCCGAGTGGAGGCCATGTGGAGGTAGCCGGGACCTGACGCTAACGCTCCAATCGGAGAGGCCGTTCGAAGCTGGCCTGAGCCTGAGCTAGTGCTCTAGTCGGAGAGATGGGCCGAAGGCGGCCTGGGCCTGAAGCGAGTACTCCGGTCTATTGGTTTTAGACTTTCGGGCCGGTCCAGAAGAAAGAAAGGCCGTTTTTCTGGGCCGAGCCCTAGCGTGGAAGCCGGTCCCCGAGGGACCCCGGGTTTATGAACCCGACACTCGGCCTGTTCGCTGGTAGGTTTCTGGGCTGATAAGCCCGGCTGGTGCTGGTTTGTTATGAGAGAAAAACACTGTTGACTGACTGATAAGCCCTGACTGAAACCAACAAGCGAATAGGCTGACTAAGGCTAGTGCGACTTATACACATGTGGTCATGCGAGCCTCTCAGTCAATATGCTGACCCACCCACCACACATTTTCCCTTTTTCAGTGCACGGTTTGGTCCCTTGCTTCCTTCCAAAGCATCGTTATGCTGACCATGAATTATTATAGTCCTGATCATGCTTCCAAAATGTAACAATTATTAAACAGGTGGAAGAGGCAATCGATAAAACTTCTCCAGGGTTTTAACTGTTATTGAGGCTCGCATATTAGCAGACACGTCGAAAAAGTATTCAAAAGATGATAATACTGGGCCTGTTCGGCATGCTGAAACTTGACTGAAATTGGTTGAAAAACGTTGTTCTGGCTGAAATTTTGAGAGAAAAATATTGTTCTGGCTGGAAAAAAAGAAGCCGAACAAACCAAATTTAAGATAAGCCGAACGGGCCATTACAATAATTTCTTAGCATGCGATCAACAATACGATTTCACTCAGTCTGCGAATGCTAATCTTATCGCCGACAGTTAACAACCGACGCTATAGAGTAAGCAGCAAGAAAACATGCTCCCAATCAACGTGTAAACAAAAACTAATACTTTGACGTTAACGCACGATCAGACTGCCACAACCACCATTTTCCGTTTGACTAGGGCCCTGTTTGGGAATGCTTATCTGAGAATCGATTTTAATCTGATCAGAATTTTTTGATAAGCTGCGACGAAAAGAATCTGCTGTCTAAACAATCGAGGGTGTTTGGCAATCCTGATTATTGCCCTTAGATTGTCTGTCCTGAGTGCAAAATGACCTGTATGCCCCTGAGGCTGATGACACCTCATTTGTTCACTGAATACGAGCTGAAAACAGTTATGGTACTAATTTTTTGTGTTTCCATAATATAGTTTGTGACAATAACTAATGTGTAGGCAACATGAAATTAACAAAAGTCTGGACAAATTGAGATCGATACAACAGTTAATCAACCAACCATAGCCGTGGCTATAGCATCACGCAAAGCACTCATATCCATATCATCTCCAGAAGCACTTCCTTCACCCGAGCTGGATTCGGGTCCATCTGTACCTTCTTCTTGGATATTTAATTGAAAGTGAGCATCATTTATGGAATTGTCTCTAATGAAATTGTGAAGGGCCATACAAGCAACTATAATTTTTGATTGCTTGTTCACTGAATATTTGGGCATCTTCAAGAGAATGCGCCATTTCATCTTTAGGACTCCAAATGACCTCTCAATCACGTTTCTCAAACTTGAATGCGCATTATTGAACACCTCCTTGAATCCCACTGGAGTATGATCGTGTTGCCATTCAGAAACATGGTACCTTTGTCCCTTGTATGGTGCAAGATATCCTTTTTTATTAGGATATCCTGAATCGACGAGATAATACTTCCCTACATTTTGTAATTGTAGGTTACTTAACACTTCATATCCTTGTCAATTGCAAAAAAAAATGACTTGAGTCCAAAAGATACATACCTTCGGGAGGGTGTGGGAATTGTTGCTTGTATGTGACTAGAGTATCCAATAAGACACGACTGTCATGCACAGATCCGGGCCAACCAGTGACAACAAATATGAACCGCATATCAAAGTCACAGACCGCCATTACATTTTGCGAAGCATAACCATGACGACCAATGTATTTAGGTTGCTCATGCAATGGAACAGTTACTGGTATATGTGTGCCATCGATTGCACCAATGCAATCTTTGAAATGAGGCCAAAACCTAGCTTCTTGTAGCTTAGGATGTATAGAACTAAAATGTGGATATGTAGGCCTCACAATGTAAAAAGCCAACTGCATGACACACTTAAGTACCTCTGTAAATTTCCTGCTAATAGTTTCTAATGAGTGGGTGAACTTGTTCTTCACTTGCCTAAATGATTGAGGTGCACCACATGCCCACAAAAACATTGCTAAGGCTTCCTTCGTACACATTCCTCTACTTGCTTTGAAGCCATAATTTTCTACCAAGGTGTCATGAAGGTATAGGAAAACTGACCTTCTCATTCTGAACATGTTATAGCATTCAGTTGGATTTTGGAGTGTGATCTCAACCCACTGGATTCCAGTCATAGTTGGAATTGTCATAGGAATTTCAGCTTTCTTTCTACCTGTACTACCCATGCACTCCAAAGCAATGTATGCCACCATAAAGTCATCATCTTCTGAGTCAATTTCACTAGAAGCACTAGATGTACTCATAATTATCTGTAACACAAAAAGATCCACCAATTAGATATTTTCTCACATCCAACGCTTTGTAGATTACAAATTGATTATGGTACAGTTGACATAAAGCATACTCCCACCTATCGTCTAATATGCTTCTAAGAACTTGAACATTAATTAAACAGGGAATATGTCTTACCTCTGCAAGAATAGGCCTTGGAACCTTCTGGCATGTCAAGGAAAGTACATGAATCGCATAGGATTGTATTGCCTGTTTAAAACCTGCACATGTAGAGTCACGACAGTAAAGACATAGGTTAAAATGCATATCACCTGGCCCAAAATAACATAAGAAAACTTAATGATTAGGAGAATAGAAGATATCAAACACTAGGTGACAGAACAAGGGAGGTACACAAAATAGTTAACTTGGGCACAAATGCGCAATGTAACACTTCAGTCAACCCCAATGACAAAAAGCACTTGCACCCAAGTCTGAAGACTGGAACAGACTGGGCATAGTCTCACATTACAATATGTAACAGACTGGGCATAGTCTCACACAACGAATTGGAAAAATAGCAATAGTCTCACACAAGGAATTGGAAAAAATAGCAATAGTCTCACACAAGGAATTGGAAAATAAAACATAAATGTGACTGCCTCAATCTAACACTAATTCTTGTTCTTGTCTTCCCATGCCCTTCGCAGCCATCCTAACCTCCCACTAGGTGTCTTCAAAGTACTAAACATGTCACGATACTCCTTCTTCATAAGTAGTTGTGTGGCATAGTAGTGCTCATCACTCCCTTCCTCAGCACCATCCTCAATGACTTGATCAATCATTTTAGTAACCTCATCTCTAACATGATCAATGACATGTGAAGTGGCTGACTGTTTACTACTTTGTGCCTTCTTCTCATATGCATCCACTAAACGCTTCATGCATTGATCTCTAAAAGTCTTCTTCTTCTTTTCCGAAGGTGAAATTGGGGCTGGTCTTTTTTGACCCCGTTTGTCTGAAGTGGGTGTGACCTTTGGTGTCACACCATCCTCACTGATAGCATCAGCAGCATCCTCACTTTGACATGTTTGGAGAGCATCACTACCACCAACAGGAACATATGAAGTCTCATTAGTAACACTAATTGCATCAAACATGATCCGCTGCTGGTCCTCATGCTCAAGTGGGTTATCTCTGAATGTTATACAACCTGACATAGCCTGAAAAGTAAATGAAAAAAAATAGCTGTTTTTCAGAGAAAACATAACAACTTGCATATGAGAAAAAATACTTGTGGATTGTATGCTCACCGCATTTTGCTCCGCCCACCATTCATCAGAAGCTACAATACAACCAGTGTTAGGATTCCTCCCTAATCCAGTAGCTCTCGTGTTCAAAGTTTTCCATTGGTTATATTTCTTCTTCATTGTATCCCATCTATTCTTCATTTGTGACTCATTATAAGGCCTCTTGGTACGTTCGAAGAACTTTCGGACTAGATTTGCATAGCCCAGACTATTCAAACAATGTCCAGGCCTATTGTGGGCAAGAACTTCTTCCACACAAATGTCATTGAAGGCCTTAGCAGAAAAAGCATCCCATTTTGCCTGAACTTTTGATGACTTGTCCATTTCAAATCTCCACAGACTAATAAATATATAAAACACAAGCATTCAGCATTATATTTGAAGAAAAATTCCTAACTAAAGCAATGCAGCTCCAATTCCTAAAACAAAAAGCATTCAACATCTGCACAGACATATCCCTAGCCATGGTACTCATCTAGTAACATACTAGTATATAGTAGTATACTACAGCGAAACGGGACCAATTGGCAAAATATTGCTCGATCTAGAGAGCCATATTAACAGCATAAAATAGAACAAAACTAGCATCGGATCGGAGAAGCCTGCTTGCATGCATGGTTCTTGCTGCAAGATCCTATTATTATATATATTCCTGCTTATTAATATAAGTCTTAAGGAGCCAATAAACAAGTCAGTGAGTGCGTACATGCATGAGGCTGGCAGGTGTACTAGCTAGTGCCTCAGATTCTGGAACTGCTGCTTGGCAGATTCATCCAGCCAGCCAGCGCTATGCAGGCCAAAAGCCAAAAAGTGACAACAAAAATGGCCGGACATCTCTAAAGTCTCTGATTTAATTTCTGAACCCCGATCGACTGAACTGAATCCAGATATGTAGCTTCCTTCTCCATGTCCCCTAGCGGCCGGTGGTGATATGATCCCACAGCTAGCCGCCGTTTGGACGCAACGCAATGCAATCACTCTCTTTGTGACTATAATTCGTCCTTTTGCAATACAAATCAAAGAAATCCATAGATCGGGTATGAAGAAAAATACCTCCACAAATCAAGGGAACGCAATAAAAATCAAAGCAATCCATAGATCGGGTATGAAGAAAAGTACCTCAACAAATCAAGGGAACCAGGACGGGGGATCGTAGATGAAGCGGAACACCTTCAGTCGGAGCAGAGGAAAGGGCGACGGGGGAGCCAGCCTCCACCGACCGAACAGCTGCGGGTGCCTCCGGGGAAGATGACGGGGACAGGGAGCGGGAGGGGCGGCGCGAGTGGAGGGGAGGAGAGGCGCGAGTGGAGGGCACGGAGCGGGAGGGGCGGCGCGAGTGGAGGGGAGGGGCGGCGCGAGTGGAAGCGGCGGCGTGAACCCTAGTGACCGAGAGTCGCTAGTGGAGGGGAACGGACGTGAGATGGACGGGTGAGCGGAGGGGCAGAGGGTGGAAAAAGAGTTGCGGTGTGGGAAACGCAGTCGCTCGCTCGCGGTCCTCAAAACGCCGGTACAAGTTCATTTAGGATTGTTTCCACCTCCCCGATGGTTACATAATCTAAAATAAGCGAGGGTGTTTGGGTGGGATTCTCGCTTCTTTTCACCTCGATTCCGATTATAAGCGGAAACAAACACGCCCCTGCCTAGATTGATATGATATAGGACTGGAGAAACACCGTACAAACCCGTATCATTTTTAGGACTTCTTTGGCATGGCTTATGCTGGCTTCGGCTTCATTTATTTTGCGTAAATCGAGGCACTGTAGCGTAAAGCCGTTTTGTAAGCCGAGTTACCGGGAAAAGCCAGTTTTTCTGGCTTCACCGACTTTGGCTTCACCGGTGAAGCCGTTTTGAATGAGCTATGACAAAGAGGGCTTTAATCAGGTTTGGCATAACTAATCAAACCTCAAATTCTTAGCTTTTTTTATGATGAAGTGCTACTATCATCGCTGACGCACCCAAAACGTGTTCCATTTCACATTGCCAACACAAATGACAAATAGACTATGAGGTTAAGGTAAGATGAGCAGGCTGGCTCTACCACTTCCCATACGATTTTGTGGAAGCTGGATAGATTCAGAGCTACACGCTGAAATGATGTTTTTGTTTTCGCAACCACTCATCAGACTATTTGTTCGGTCCTTTGCTATAATGTTTAGCTTAAAAAGGCTCGAAAGGGACAGAGCTTAGGATAATTCTTTGGTTTAGAAGGGCGGGCCTGGTACAAACAGTAGAGTCTTACCGCCTGTGACCGGAAGGTCCCGGGTTCGAGTCGCGGTCTCCTCGCATTACACAGACGAGGGTAAGGCTTACCACTGACACCCTTCCTCAGACCCCGCATAGAGCGGAAGCTCTCTGCACTGGGTACGCCCTTTTAGAGGTACCAGCTGAACTCACAGCATTTCATCCAAACTTGTCCAATACAGAAATCAAAACATTACCAAGAAAACACCAAAATCATAAGAGCCAATTCTAGGTGTCTCTCGAAGCAAACAAGGCCTACTACTGCCTGATCTCAGCCTTCCTCTTCTGCCACAGCCTGTCCAATGAGCTGTCAGCATCACCCTGTCAAAACAAAATGTGAAATCAGAACCCAGAATATATAGACTACTCATGTATGTAGTCCAGTTTTTCGCTTTGTCCTGACTTCTCTAACATTGACTAAGTAGAAAAATATTGTAACATCTAAAATACCAAAGGACCGGGCAAACAAGGCATATTTCATGGTGAATTTAATAAAACTAATTTGATGTTGTACATGTGCATGTTTCCATAAACTTGGTCAGGGAAAAGAAATTTGTCATAGGACAAAGTTAAAAAGGCCTAGATTCTGCAACAAAGGGAGTAGGAACTGAAATAGAATGCTTCCACATCACACCAACAGGACAGAAGAAATCAGCAAAACCAAAATGCTTGGTACATTATAGCATTCAGTTTAAACTTTAATTATCTAGGATGATATCCAGCAGCTGCTGTGCTAGAATTGGCAGATAAAGCAACAAAGGCAAGGCCAAATGGCCTCATCAGGATTCATGGATAGAATCTTGACTGATAAAGCATCATATGACTTCATTGCATATTCCAGAGCTTAGTATTTCCTACCATGGCAGCCCGTCACTTGATTTATGGGCACAGTAAAATCAAACAGGTAACTCATGAATCATGATGTAACTAAAGAGGTGAAATTGATGTTGATCGTTTCCTATATTGATGTATGGTATATTGGCATGCAAGTCCACTGTACCAACAATACACATGCAATTGAAAGCTGCATATGGATAGCCAGACTGCAACATGGTTAATTACCTGAGCACGGACAAACCCAGAGAGAGCAAACGTGGTGAAATTGCCAACATACACACCATTCTCATCCAAGTGTCCAATGTTGATCTGCACAGAGGCATGGTCCTTGGCAGTGATGATCCTGTTCGTGGCAGAACTGTAGGAACAAAAAGAAAAACACAGGTCAGCACGACCAATAGTGCGATAACAACGATGCAGTCAAACAAGAGAACTGAAGCAAAACTTACCACTTCCTGGGGACGTAGAGGTCCACCATCTTACCCTCCTCGTTCTGCATGGTGACAACTGGGAGGAACTACCATAACAGCAAACAATCAGGCATTGCACCTTCCATATGTAAGGATAGAAGTAATTCAGGACAAAAAGAGAAGAGTGATTAAGAAGGCTAAACTACTGCCAAATGGCTCCCTTCATCAATGTATCACAAGGCATTACGATCTACTGCCTCTGGTGACAAGATACAAGTAAGGCTGCTCACTTAGCAATTCAGAATCGCTGTAGTTTCACAAGGTAGTGCTCCGTAGTTACCACTTACAGACTTACCACTTGACTTGAGGAGGATTGAGATGAAGCACAGAGAATTCTTTCCCCCTCTTTTTGCAAATGACGATTATTTTCTCCTCTTATATTTGATGACGGGTAATAACAACTCGTATGTTTGTGGCCCACATGATATGCTCTTTGTTTTATATTCTAAGAAGTTTGCTAGTTTGACGACGACTTGATAACATAGTCACAGTAAGACATCCACTAGCCAGTGCTATGATAAGTTGATCAATACGCAATGCCGACAGCAAAATTTATAAAAGAAACAAATGTGCGCGTAGCATTGATATATAATACGTTACGATCTAATGCCTTACTACGTGCGTGGCTAATTGGCTTCACCAAAAACATGCTTCATCCTACCGATTTGGTTCACAAAAGTTCAGAGTTCAAAGCGACTACTCGGAAACTACCAAGTGGAGATCCTAGAGCGAACCATCGCATAGCGATTAGCCGTGCGGGCGCATGCGAACTGGATCAAAAGAGAACGTGAGTACGAAAATCTTTGGTGATACTACTCACCTTCAAGATCTCTTCGTCGACCAGCGGCGGCGGAGGGCGACGCAGGAGAACGAAGACAGCTGCGGCGGCGCCGTGACGGTTCACGAGAGGTGGATAAGGAGAGGGCGAGGCCGACCAGGCTCGTATAAACCCTAGCGTTCGGTTCTGGGGCCACCCACAGCCCAGCACTCGGGCCCCTTTCGATGGGATGGGATCATGGGAGCCCAAAGCCCATTTGGATGCTACAGGTCACAGGGCTCTCTCAGTCTCTCTCTCTATATATCATCGCACAGGGCTCTCTTAGCAAACTCACTCCAATAAATTTTTGAGCCAGTCATCATTAGCTCTTGAAATTCACGCATTGAGGCTACCTGGTTGAGTCCTAATTTTATTATTTTACTGTTTTATTATTGATTTCTATACTTTCTCCATCCTAAATTAAATTAACTTTTAAATTTAGTCCTACGTCAAGCTATTTTAAATTGAACTAATTTTATAGAAAAGAACAGCTATATCTATAATACCAAATTAGTATTACGAATACATCATTAAATATATTTTCGTAATATACAAATATTTGGTGTCATGAGTGTTATTTTTGTTTATCAGGTACAACTTGGACGCACAAACTCACACACTCCACACTCACACCACAACGCACACACACTCAAAGAAGAGATTGGGAGGCTCTCTGACCTCCGGTGGTGCGGGAGACGCACAGTACCACCGAACACGCACGCGTGCGTGTACCCTAATTTTTTCTGAAAAAAATCAGAAAAAGGTGCGACGCTAGGATTTGAACATGGTGGGCAGTGTCTCACTGGATAGCCTTACCACTAGGCCATAGATAAAGTTTGTTAATTTAATTTAGAATAATTCTAGAAATTGATTTATTTCGAGACAAACCTAGTATTAGGACAAACACGACATACAGTTCTTTGTGGTATGTTACTATGTCAAGTTGGATTCCCAACGAACGATCCACCGAGGTCACATATTCCTACACCGGATCATACGAAACACGTTAGTAAGGGCCAGTTTGGTTGCCGAAATTTTTGGCAAACTGTAGCGTTTTCGTTGTTATTTGACAATTAGTGTCCAATCATAATTTAATTAGGCTTAAAAGATTCGTCTCGTGGATTTCGTCTAAACTGTGTAATTAGTTTTATTTTTTATTTATATTTAATGCTTCATGCATGCGTCCAAAGATTCGATGTGACGGGAAATCTCGAAACATTTGGTATTTTGGGAGGGAACTAAACAGGGCCTAAGCTGGCCAAAAAGTCACCCACCGGATAATTTTACTAGTTAAGTCCCTGAGATGCATCGCTGGACAATTCGCCAGAGATCAACCCTATCGTCCCGTACATGCTATGGTCTGAATTTTTACTTGTTTCAAGTCCGATCTCGATCAATTAACACCTTTGATAATCCATGACTTCAAACCAATTCAAAGGGGCCATTGGCACCATCAACTCGACTTATATTTAGTCACTTCATGTATCTCCATGCTTTCACCTTTGACTCTCTTAAGTTGAATGACTTTGACCCTCTCAAGAGCATCTCCAAGATCCGTTCTTAAAATGACTCTATAAGTTATTATTTCGAGAGACATTTGAATAGAAATCGTTGTCTATATCTTTTCATCCTCTAACAATTTCTCCACATCTTATACACACTTTAAAGAGCCAGTTCCGCTCATCTTTGGCTGCCGAAAAATCTAGAATAAAGATGGCTATATCTGAACATCTATTAAAGAAGCTGTTGTGGGATATTTTTTTTACCAAAATCTCTATTATCATCAATTAGTAAGGATATAAAGAGACTATAATCACTCTATTAGTACAACCAAAGAAAAACAAAGTCTTGTTACACACTAACATGGGAATGTAGCTAAAACACAACCTACCTTCGTGTCTCTCTTACGCCATACACACCGAACCTTGAGGCCAAGGTCATGTGGCCATTCTCGTTGTGGCTAGCTCATTTGCAATTAACTCCCACAGAGCACACGTTAGGTGTTCTGTTAACCACAGAACCTTAATAACTCCACAATAGGGCATGGGTTCCCTGTTAACTCCACAATGAAGGCATAAATGTGTTCAATTTGTAATGGGATAAGCCTCTGCGCATTAAAAACCTCTCTACCACCATTCCGATAAACTTCCAAATTATCATATTCAAAAACCTCTCTACCACCATTCCGAGAAACTTCCAAATTGTCATATGAAGAGCCATTTGAATTTCCAAATTATCATATGAAGAGCCATTTGAATGAAGCTGTTGACCGAGACCACATCTTGTTCCCGTGGAATCTTGTAAAATTCCTGCATTCCGAAGGGATCTTTAGTGCAAGCCGGCTGGCTATCAGGGTTCAGGCTAGAGGTGCCACAATCCTATGAAGTTGAGTTAAATGCATCATAGATCCGTTAACTTTTGTCCATGTTTCACTTAGGTCCATCAACTGTGAAAGTGGTCTTTCGGGTCTATAAACTTTTGAAGTGATATATCTCTAATCCATACCCCTTCGTTTCTTTTTTTAATCCGACGTGGCGGTCCATAGTGGCGCTGACATGGCCTTGGAGGCAGTTGTGGCTCACGTGAGCAGTAGACGAGGGCTGGTTGATGACCTCCTGGCACTGGTGGCGCTCACCTGCACCGTCCACGGCCGGCTGCCACGCCGGCGCCTGGCGGTGGCTTGCGGCAACAGCTCCGCCACCATCAGCCGCCCCACCGCCACCACCGCGTCTTTCCCGGGGCACTGCTTGTTCCCCTCCGCGGCCGCGCCGGTCTCCGGCCCATTCGACCACACCACGCCAGCATCCACCGCCGCTCGTCGTCGTCAGAACATACAGCGAACCGGTTGGGGATGAACTCGCGGCCGCGTTGGAACACGCGCTCATCGCGCTTCGCTAGCAGCTGGTACCCGAACACCATCTCGCCTTTCTTCACCTCGTACGCCGCGTCGTGGCTCTCCACCACCATGTCCCGCCACGCGCCCGTACTGGAACTCCACCAGTGGGTTCATGCGCAGCGTCTCCCACACGAACAACTTCACCAGCGGCATCTTCTCCACGTCCAACAGGGTGATCGTCGTGCCCGGCGGTGGGACGACGGCGCGGACCTCGGTGGCGAGCCTGGCGTGCAGCTCCGGCCCGCAGCGCTTGAGCGGGGCGTGGCGCGGGTCGACGCCATCGAGGAACGCGAGCGGGCGGTGGCCGCCGAAGAGCGCGAGTGAGGGCATGTAGGTGCCGTCGAGCGTGCGGTCTTGTCGACGCGGGAGTCGTCGAGGAGGACGCGGAAGCTGCGCGCGTCGAGGACGACGACGACACGGGAGTCGCCCGAGAGGAGCAGGCCCGCCGACATGTTGACGCGCAACACGGTGGCACCGCCGTGCTTGGCGATGCGAGAGCAGAAGTACTCCTCCGCGCCCAGGAAGTAGAAGTAGTCCAGGCGGTCGCGCAGCGGCGACAATGTACGTGCCCTTCTTCTCGCCGCCACGAGCTCCACCGGCCAACCAAGCCGCAGCAGCAGCAGACAAAGCCAGCAACGGCGGGCGACTAGCTGCTGCTCCTACGTCTGGCCATCCCCTACTGCCTCCACTTGCTGGTCCCTGTCCCTGCTATAAACAGCCAGCGCTGTCCTCGCGCTCCTCCCGACAATTGCCAGTGCCAGCTCTGCTCGTGCGCCGGGGGTGCTTTTGCCTCGCTGCACCGCGCATCGCCTGGCGGCCGCACTGGCAATTGTCGCGGCATCGCCATGGCGGGCACGCTGGGTAGACGAGCTCCACCACGCCACGTGAGCCACCTACGCCGCTAGTCGTAGCTGCCTAACTTGCTGCCTCGCGACGCTCACTCTGCCCTGTCCCATCGCGCGGCTGCCGCTCACGTGACTGGGACCACACACGCTGTGGCCGCCATGCCGCCAGCTGCCGCGCTCACGATGCTCGTGGCGTCGGCGTGGCCTGCCTGCATCTCACCGTCGCCGTTACGCTGAGACCCGCCGCAGCCTCGCTAGTCGCCACCGATCCGTCCCGTCCATGGCCTAGCGCTGTCGTCTCTGCCATGGCTGCTGATGCCGCGATGCTTTTGCCACTTGTCGTGCTTTTGCGGTTTTGCCTCGCTGCGCCGCCGCATCGCTTTGGCATTTGGCAGCCACCGCAGGCACGGCCTAGAGCCCGAGAGCATGTATTTGCAGCGGCGAGAAGAAGGGCACGTACATTGTCGCCGCTACGCGACTGCCTGGACTACTTCCACTTCCTGGGCACGGAGGAGTACTTCCGCTCTCGCATCGCCAAGCACGGCGGTGCCACCGTGTTGCGCGTCAACATGTCGTCGGGCCCGCTCCTCTCGGGGCGACTCCCGCGTCGTCGCCGTCCTCGACGCGCGCAGCTTCCGTGTCCTCCTCGACGACTCCCGCGTCGACAAGGACCGCACGCTCGACGGCACCTACATGCCCTCACTCGCGCTCTTCGGCGGCCACCGCCCACTCGTGTTCCTCGACGGCGCCGACCCGCGCCACGCCGTGCTCAAGCGTTGCGGGCCGGAGCTACACGCCAGGCTCGCCACCGAGGTCCGCGCCGTCGTCCCACCGCCGGGCACGACTGATCACCCTGTTGGACGTGGAGAAGATGCCGCTGGTGAAGTCGTTCGTGTGGGAGACGCTGCGCATGAACCCACCGGTGGAGTTCTAGTACGGGCGCGCGCGGCGGGACACGGTGGTGGAGAGCCATGACGTGGCGTACGAGGTGAAGAAGGGCTAGATGGTGTTCGGGTACCAGCCGCTGGCGACGCGCGACGAGCGTGTGTTCTAGCGCGGCCGCGAGTTCGTCCCTGATCGGTTCGCTATATGTTCTGACGACGACGACGAGCGGCGGATGCTAGAGCACGTGGTGTGGTCGAACAGGCCGGAGACCGGCGCGACCGCGGAGGGGAACAAGCAGTGCCCCGGGAAAGACGCGGTGGTGGCGGTGGGGCGGCTGATGGTGGCGGAGCTGTTGCCGCACGCCACCGCCGGGCGCCGGCGTGGCAGCCTGCCATGAACGGTGCAGGCGAGCGCCACCAGTGCCAGGAGGTCATCAACCAATCCCTCGTCTACTGCTCACGTGAGCCACAACTGCCTCCAAGGCCATGTCAGCGCCACTATGGACCGCCACGTCGGATTAAAAAAAGAAACGAAGGGGTATGGACTAGAGATACATCACTTCAAAAGTTTATGGACCCGAAAAACCACTTTTACAGTTGATGGACCCAAGTGAAACATAGACAAAAGTTAACGGATCAATGATGCATTTAACTCTATGAAGTTCATATCCTACAACACTGGTCTATAAGTCAAACGGCTTGTATTCACGAATTAAAATGGAACCTCTACAAGTTTCAGTGCGCCTAAACATACTCGATCATAGGCAAAATTAGTGATATTTACTAAATCTAGAATGTTGGGTAGCAGCAAGGGAGGCAACCGTAGCTATCCAGCAATGATTTACAGATTTACATGCGCCTTTTTTCCCCCCAAATTTTCAGAAAGAATCGGCTCTATTAGCACCATGGATCGAACGGGACCAACCAGTGGTCACTTAGTCACTTGCTCCTCTGTTAATGTTACTTGTACGAACTAAGCTCGGACAATGGAGTTTCAGGCTTTCGGCAGCTGTGATAATTGACAGCGGCTCTGGTCTGAAATCTCCAGGAGTCTGGTCCTGATATGGTTACCTCTCAGCATCCAAATGACGGTTAGCTGGTTCTTGTAAGCGTTGATTTCAGGCACCGTGAGTCAAAAGAGGCTGATATTTGGTGTAATCTATCCCATTCAACCTAACACAACATAAGATCTTTTCCGGCAGCTCTTCAGCTTTATTTCCCTGCAGTTAGAAGCGAGCACAGTAAGTGACCTGGCCTACTTTTTCTCGAACAATTTTCTGGGAAAGTACAATCTTGCATAGTAATGAAATTATTGTTTACAATTGGGATACCTGAATAGTCAGCCCAACATCTAGAACGCATGCTTTTAGCCTGTCCAAAAACGTTTCAAAACCTTTCCTTGATATGTAGCTAAATCTGTGCATGTCAATGTCGATCTCAAAGTAGTTATCACCCTGCACAGAAGCAAGGATGTTTCAATAATCCCTCAAGCAGTAATCAAAGTTCAAAGTATGTCTAGAACAAGATATTTCTATTATTGCATTTATTTATGAGATGGTGGGCTCAATAATGTAGATGAATACTACATAACTACAACAATTTCTAGAAATAAACACAACTAACCAGGTAAAATTCATGCTGTGGTCTAGAAAGGACAGGCTTCTCGTTATACGCATGCATTAACTTCCTCTCCGCTGCACTCAAAGGAAGATCCTCCAGATTAGCCACCCGGCCAAGTATCTTCAGCCGCTCTCGGAATGGTATAGTGGTTTCCATTGGAAATCCTTTTATCTTCTCTACATGATCATCAACCAGCCTCTGTTGGGGAGGAAAAGAAGTATTATTGACTGATAATAAATAGAACTGAAATATAACTACCTTTCTACTCCATATCTATGAGAATTGCCAAAGCTGACAATTAACGTTATCATCAATCACATAACCATATAAATTAACTTGACAATATAAAAGAACCAGTCTACATATCCTAAACCGATTTCAATAACTGAAACTGCATACATGCAAAAAATGCCTTATCTTTTCTCTTGTGAAACAGTCAATGCTACAGAAGTGCTATGCATCATTTCTTTGATCAACTATATGCCTAAGGAGTTCAACCTTAGGAGGCTAGGACTCTTTACTTCAAAGAATTGCAGGAGCCCAAAGGGGACTTCAGCTGCAGTCCACCCTAAAGTTACGACCCTGAAAATGTATGTCTCTGAACTAATAGTTCAGAGCTCAGATGCAGGGGAAAAGTTCAAGATTCTACATAACCTATAACAAATCAATCATCGAACCCTGCAATAAATATTCTCCACTATGGTTAAGCATCACCTGCATGAATTGATATAAAGTCTATATATGGACTACTATTATTTATTTCATCTAGCTAGACATTTTTTGTTCCAAGGCTTTCACTGCTTCCAAAATAAAAAGAAAAACGATTCAAATACTCATTGACTAAAAGTACATACCTGTATATATATAAAAAGTACAAAAAATAGTAACAGATATTACTGAAAAAATATATTAAAGACCAGTGAAGCTCTTACTCTAATACTATCAATGAATGAAGGTGGAAGCTCTTTCGAGTAACCATCAGAAAGCCTAAAGTACAAAACAAAGCTTATCCCTTCCCCGTCAGTTTCATTCTGAAATAATGAAGCTGGATATAATGGGACCTGAGAAAAGTATACAAAATATCAATACACTAACTGAATAATGGCAAGAGCATAAAACTCACAGAAAAATACAGAAATCCATGTTACAGTAACTATTTCTTAAAACAAACATTGCTATGGTGGCACACTGTTGAGGCTTACTTCAGGCAGGCAAACATAAATAACATGCTACACAGAGCTCACCGATTGCTTCAGTCCAGCCCTTTGTACTAGTTCACTAAGATGAACTTATTTGGTACTAAAAATAGGCATCGACTACAGCAAGTACACATCTGAATATGTTTAAAGCAAGTTGACATGTTCACTTCACCACTAAGTGACAAGTGTCTGCAAGTGTAACAATTGGACAAATTGAGCACCAATGAGAAAAAAAAGGAGTGGCATGAATAAACAGACAAATGCTCCATATCTTTGACGAGTTAGAAAGTCTATGAACAAAAGGGCTGTATACAAAACTTTCACCATGAAACAGTGCATTTATCCTTGGTGTACTTATGACTTACCTGTACATTGACCACCAAAAGAGGTGGGAGCTTGCTGGAGAGTTGAATATCAGGAAGTTGGACAAATCGAGATATATGATTGAGTTTTTGTGGTGATAAGTACACATCAACTCCAAATGGATAATATGCAGCATAATTTAGAGCAAGCTCTTTCTTCTTATCCCTGGAGAAGTGCATTAGAAACTTAGATCACTCCCATAAAAGCATCCACGAGTTTCAAATAAATTGGTGATGGATATGAACTGATACTGCAAGAACGATATTTACCTAAAATAGTTTGCTCCACGGACTCGGAATGTACCGGGATCAATATGAGACCAACTGTTGAGCATATTTGTTTCCAGCAAGCACAACTGTACTTGAGAACCTGCTAGAGGCCTTTCCAGGAAATCCTTCGCAGATACTGAAACAAAATAAAGTATATACTGATAAAGGAAAAATGAAAAAAAAATGAATACTGATAATATTTTTGGAGCTAAAAAACTTAACATGTTAACCTTGACAGATGGTATAAAATTTAATGCAGCTAAAAAACTTACAGCAAATCAAGTTACTAGTGCATTACGGTAAATCTTGTAACAGAGATGAGCTAGAACTATTTTGTTATATATTTTGGAAATTAGTTCACAGACAAAAGCGGTACTCAGGTAGTGACAGAAAATAAAAAGTATATCTAAGTGTCATAAAAGGCATCTGCACTGTGAGTAGTACCACCAGCAAAATCAAGTGCTATTCTCACAAAGCTGTAAAGACCTCATCTTATTCAGATAGAGTGTACAGCTTAGTTTTAGTAACTTTTAAGACATCTCCCTCTCCCATACGTTCGTGTCATGTTTCTCCAGACCTCTGCAGACGGCCAATGAGTACAGCTATGGAATCTTAACTTTCCAGAGTGTACCAATGCAACAGTTTTATCAATACAATGCTACTTCGTACCATTAAATGAAAGATTATTGACATGACTGTGAACCATGCAAGCAATGAAGATAGGAGTATTGTCACTACTCGAAAGCATCAGTTCTCTGCGCCACCTTTTGCCTTTTTCTTTGTTGCTTAATGAACTACCATATGGACACCAATAGTCCTATTGTCATAAAAGAGAGCAAGCAAGTTGCTGGCAAGGTTTCAACTCATCAAACAGAGAATTATGGAAAGTATAAATGTTTGGGAAAATCGGTACAAACTGCAGTTCAGCTTTTGAGAAGGGCCGTCTTAACTCTTATTAACTCTTAACCAAATGACTTAAGAAGAAATGCTTACGTAGTGTGGAAGATGGATGAGCTTCCCCTGACTTCTTCTTGAAGGAAAGCTTCAAAGAAGGCATCTTCATTGAATGTGTAGGACTCGAGGAAAGAGTTCTCTTCTTCTCGTTTACCCCAACAGCAGAGGCAATGCATGGGAGACAATTATTTGGCAGAAGCCCGCAATCGTCCAGTATCCTACCTCCACCGTGCGTGCTATCAGCACCAGAAACACCCACCGCATCATCATGGCTCATGGACGTCCTCACACCATTCTCCGAGCTTCCCTTTGACAGTTCGCTGGACTTTGGCTTCTTATGGTGCTGCTCGCCTGATTGCGCAGCTCCATTGAAGCTCCAACCGTTGCCGTCTCTCATGCTCAATGCAGCTTCGTTCTCGAAGCCATTCAATGAGAAAGCATCTGCACGACAACAAAGAAGCTCAATCAGTCAAACGGAAAGGCATGTTAAAATGGGGGCGAAAATTCAGCAGGTTCAACTAATCATTGAAAATTATGGTGTGCGGGGGACCTAGCTACAAGGCTACTACGACAGCACTCTTACCATCTTGCACGCTGTGGAAATCGTCTTCGGCATCCGACTCGCTCATCGCCAAGGAATCGTACCAGGCCTCCTCAATGCTCCCGGGCACTGCAGCACGAGATGCCCCCGAAATCACGTCAGGTCATATTGGAGTATCGAGTACGAATTGACGCAACGAACTGCGATGCGTACTGCCCCAGATACTAGCTGCAACCCCACTCTACAGAACAGGGTCGCAAAGCCTCCGGAGCTACGAATTAAAAAAGTGAGTAGCTATTGCTGGACGCACACGATCCCCAGATGCAGTAATTTATTTAACCCCGAACCGAAGAGCGCGCAATCTCGCGCCCATGGTCCCCCGGAGATCAGAATCCAGACCCCGAAACAGGCAGCGGGCGGAAGGCACAGGGGGGGGGGGGGGGGGGGGGAGGAGAAAGCAGCCCGTCGGTTCACCCACCGACCCACCTTGGAACGCGGGGTTGCTGTACGTCCGGTGATCGGCGGCGGCGGACGGCGAGCCGGGAACGTCGGCCTCCTGGATAGGTCTCCATGGACGCGGCGCGCGACGGCGCCGTCCTCCGCCCCTTCCCTACGCGGCGGCTGCGCCTCCGCCGCGCCCCGCCCCCGCCGCCTGAGCGGCCGCTGGCGTCGCCGGACCGCGGCGTGTGGGGCTTGCCCACGCACGCGCTGGGCCGCGACACGCACGCCCCCATCCCTCCCACCCACCCTCCTCCTCGCCCGGGCGACGCGACGCGAGATCGGCGCCCCGGGAGACCGGGGTGGTGGGGAGAGCGGGCGGTGGCAGTGCGAGGCGGCGTCACGCACGCACGCACGCGGGTGCGGGGCGGGGCGGGGAGGCGATTGGTTGCGTGGGAGGATTTCCAAGAGGGACGGGACGGGACGAGCCGCGCGGCGCAACGCGAACTTTGTGGTGGAGGTGGGTGGTGGTGGGAGAGAATGAGGTGGTGGCGTGGGCTGTGGCTGCGGTGCGGCGCGCCTCCGTTTCGTTTCGTTTCCCCACACCACACGAGTGGGGAGGAGGAGGGAGGCAGCGCGGGCGCGGCGGTGGGGCTGCGGCTGCGGGGGGTAGGCGTCGTCGCGATCGCGACGTGCATGGACGCGGTCCTTGGTAGGCGGCTGGTCGTTTCGGTCGTGGTGGCTTTCTGGTTGGGGTTGGCACGGGCTGGGGAAACCTGTGACGTGATGCCGTCCGTCGTAGTCACTGTTGACCGGTACAGGTGAGGTTACATTTGAGTTGGCAATAATGGCAGGGGCAGCCGGCTCAAGTGAATGCGTGTTGTCAGTTGTCACGCTGCCAGGGAACTTACGAGCTTGTTTGGTTTAATCGGTTTAGTTTTGTCTACTCAATGGAACAAGCATATCTTCATCTCGTAGAGAATTTTTTATGAAAAAATATCTTATTGATACGTATGCACGTCCTAATTAATTCTAATATTTTTCTGAGATAAAAATGTTACTAAATAATATATGTATTATCTTCACCCATCAATTAGAAATTTAAAAATAGAAGAAAATATGAAAGGTGGTCCTAAAACTTGCTGGCTAAGTCCATGATTTTGAGACTATATATTAGAATCCATAAACTTATTAAATTGTTTTAGTTAGCTATAGACGGTGCATGGTTGACCCTCAACTGATTGATATATATACCCTACGTTCCGAATTATGAATCATTTTAATTTTTTCTATCTAGATGCATAGTTTCTTTTACACACCTAGATATTGCTACATCTAGATATGTAGTTTTCCCTCCTAGCTCTTGCTCGGAACCGGAGAAGGCGGCAGGTGGATTCTTAGGTATTCTTTGGAATATCCATGTTTTGGTCACTGAATTGTTATGTGTTGTGTAGACTAAAATATCTAGTTCTATTAGTATTCATAGCTTCTTACTGTTATAGAGAAAATTGTTCGAATACCCTTGTATAGAATTTTGGCTCCGCCTCTGCTTGGAATGGGAGAAGTACATTCTTCGTAATAAACTATTAGCTTTTGTTCCGGGTAATAATATAGTAACAACGAGTCAGAGGAGTGACTAACTTTAAGCCCACATGTCAAATTTAACTAATTCTATTTTTTTAGCATTATTAGCCTTCAGTATCAAACAAGTCATAAGAAATGCAAATACATTTCTTATGACTTATTTGGTACTGAAGGCTAATAATTGATCGAGTATAAAAAATGCAACATCACCTTCCGCCTTTGTCTACACTGCCACCAGATGCGTAGTATGTTTATCCAAAAGACGGTCATGCCAAAAGATGATACTGAATCTTACAATTGACAGAAGATTGGTAAATTTTGTTGCTGGACCTGACAGAAAGTCCGGTATTCACGTGCAACCTCATGCACGGATCATCCGAGTGCACGTGCACCTCGGGGCACATGGTCCCACTCCCACCGTCCCATCATGCTTGTAGGAGCGAAAAATGTTTGATGGGTACTCCTTCCTACGTCCCACAGAGCATACGGTGGATTAATAAGGAGTACAGATAAAAAAATATGGTGCATAGGAAATGGGATAGAGATTGAGATTATTGAAAAAGAGAAAGATGCATTAAAAATGAGAATAATAAATATTTTATGTCAACTCTATAAGGTTAGAATGACTTTTGTTATAAGACGATTGGAGTATGCGAGTATCCAATTCTAATATAGATATATTTTATTAAATATGAAAATATCAAAAAATATAAATATAATATCGAAATATGGGTGAAGAATTAAGCACTCGATGAAATTATTGAATAATATATCTATAACTAATAATAGCATCTCCAAAAGACTCTCCATATTCTTTCTAAATGCCAGGAATAGAGATTTAGGTAAAAAAAAAACTATCCTCCAATAGCTTTTCTAAATGGTCATCTAAATATAGTCATCTTCTATTCCGGAATTTTCGCTAGCCAAATATAGAAGACGAGAATGGCTCTCTAAAACTTTTGGAGGCTGAAAAGATATAGAAAACGATTTTTATGCAAATGTTTATCCAAATGATAATTTAGCGGGTGAAATTGAGAAAGGCTCTTGGAGATGCTTTTATTGGGGCCAACTTAAATACAATTAATGTTTTTCATCTAAACTATTTAAAAGTTGTCTCTATCACTAATTATATTGAATTACATATTACTAATTTAGGGCCGGTTTGGCAGGGCTCTGGCTCCTCTGAAAATGGCTCCGGCTCTGGCTCCTCTGGAAGAGCTGAAGCCGTTCTGGAAAACGTTTGGCAAAACGGCTCCTTCGCACTAGACGATGTGAATCCACAGCAAGGAGCCGCGTGAAGCTCGTTTTTTAGGCTTCTCCTGCGTAGGCAAAAAATGGCTTCGGCTCTTGACCGACTCCCAATGCGGAGCCCTTTCCAAAACAGGTGTTTGGCACAGCTCCTACAGGAGCCGGAACTGAAGCCCCTGCAGGAGCCCTGCCAAAGAGGCTCTTAGTACAATGATTAAATTTAGTTAATTTTAATTATAACTAGATAACAATAATACTTTTAATTCTACTTAAATTATTAGTAGTATTTGATAAGTAGCTATCATTCAACTTTCTATAGCTTGCTCGCAAAGAAAAAACTTCTATAACTGTGTCTATGATTAATAGTTCATAATCATTTTGAAACTCTATCAATTACCATTCTAGAAGTATTTTAAAAGTTTAACCCTGTTCACTGATGCTGAAATTTAGCTTATGCTGATGCTTATGCTGAAATATTGTGAGAGAAAAACATTATTCTATAGCTGAAAAATAGTTCTGAATAAGCTCAAGCGAACAGGGCGATTAACTCCACGGGCCACGGCGATTAAAGTTCCCTTGTTCTGATGGCTTCCCCACATACCACGTCTATTTTTTTTCTACTCCATCTGTCCTTAAAAAAAGAGTCATTCTCGCTTCCAAAAAGTTAGTGATTTCTAACTTTGACCAAATATATTTAACAAAATATTAAGGTAGAATAGTTATTTTGGTCCCTCAACTATTACTCGACGCTCCATTTCGTCCCTGAACTTTCAAAACGGCCGTTTTAGTTCTCAAACTCTATTTTTAGACTTAATTTCATCCTATAGCTATAAAGATGATCGTTTTAGTCCTCAAACTTTGCATTTTTGGCTCAATTTCATTTATAAACTATTAAAGTGTATTTTGTTCTTTAAACTTTTATTTTTAACTCAACTTTGTCTATGTTCTAAGTGGAACGCTACAATGTTGCACCTAGTTAGCTCCAACACCACTAGGATTGGAGATAGAAAAACAATATTCATCCAAAAACTCTTTCGTGACCATTAATAATTCGAAGCTGTTATTTTTAGTGTTACCTTATAATGGTACCATTTATATATATCTGACTAAATGATATTTGTAGGAGCAATTATAGTTGCATCGAACACTATTTATTTTTTAAAAATACATGGATATATTGAAACAATAGCAGATCTATAATTTTGATAATTTATGGATGAAATTGTGCCTAAAATATAAAGTTTTCTTTTTTAATAGATAAAATTGAGTTGAAAATAAAAGTTAAATGCACTTTGATAGTTTATGGATGAAATTGAACTTAAAATGCAAAGTTTGAGGATTGAAGCGATCATCTTCGTAGTTGTAGGATGAAATTGAGACTGAAACTAAAGTTTAAGGACCTAAACAGACGTTTTGAAAGTTTAGGGATGAAATTGAGCCTCGAGTAATAGTTGAGGGACCAAAATAGCTATTGTGCCAAATATTAATATTTATGGTACATAAATACTATCATTAGGTAGATCGTTGGATATACTATCATAATAAACTTATTTGGATATATAAATATTACACGTATTTCCTACCAACCTAATCAAAGTTGAAAAAATTTGATCAGCACGATTTCCATAGCGACTCTATTTTTGATAGGGAGGCACTAGAAAAAGGATGCTGTTATTAACTACAAGCCCTTTGTTCAAGGGAAAAATCAATTCTGAAGAAATTTCTTCGTCTCAACTGGTGCCTATGGTCTTTGCATCACTTCACCTGATCGAACCCATGATTTTCCGATGCGCAGGTGGCGTCACCAAACACTGCAGCAGCAGCCTATCTTGATTCTTGAACCCGCATCTTCTGTGTTGTTGGAATGGGTACGAATAACCAGACGATGGCTCTGTTCACGTGGCTCATAAGTCATAAGCCAGGTTGAAAAGCATTTTTTTGTTAATTTATTATGAAAAAAATATTATTTGTTTGTTGAAAAAGTACTGCCCATAAGATAAGTGAACAGAGCCGATATAGTAGGCCTATAGTGATATTTGGAAATCTGTTGTGTTCTGATCTCTAAATAAACATAAGGCCATATACTGCATGTTACGTGTTGTACACCCCATATGGCTCAGTTTTGGAAGAAAGATGCTGAAATTGGACGTGCTAACACGAGAGAAATTGTAATGTAGCTTTCGATCGGGACATCACAACTTGACTCCGATACGATCCTGCTTTGTTTGACCCTAACCCGTATTCATTCCACAGAAAATGAACTCGATTCCGACGCTACGTAGCTCTAAATCGCTGGACCAAAAGAACACATCAGTGCCGCGAAATCAAAAGAGGTCATGTTCGCTTCTCTTATGTGCCGTACCGTTTCAACGAAGGAACATTGTTTTTCTTTTACAACGAATCAGCGAATAGTACTTTCAGCCCAAGCTTTTCAGCGAAGCTAACGGGGCCAGAATCAGATTTTATACTGATACAGCTATAGCTTTTTCCCCTCTCTTAAATCCCTGTAGTGGCAGCAGCAGCGACTTTTCCTGCAGGCGAACAAGCTGGAAGAAGTGTATACGGAATACTCTGCAAGGAACACAAAAAGGAAAAGTTGATTGGACCGATGCATACTTGATGTTGAGGGTATAGTAGTTGCATGTGTCAAAGCTCAAAACGTCGATTGTACCTTAGAAAACTGGTGAGTAAGACGTGAAAATCTCTGATTCAATCCAGTTAACCTGTCTACTGATTTTTATGACAAACCTGTCCGAGAGGTTGCAACCAAAAGCATCACGAGAGGGAGCTATAATAGATCCCGCGTCGTAGCGCGTACGTACGCGCGCGTTGCATGGCGGAGCCGCAGACGAGTAGTGCTGGGTAGTTTGGGTGGAGCGTGGCATACTGGGACGTGTACACGTGTCCACGTCGACCGGAGAACTGTTAAAAAAATAAACTCTTGCTTTTACTGTAGATCAGAGAGAAGAGAACGAGCTTGTTTGTTGGTAGATTTCTGAGATGATAATTTTGGCTGGTGCTGATTTGTTGCGAGAAAAAAATACTATTGACTGATAAGCATGCACCAACAGCCGTCGGCGGATTGCTCGAGCTCGATCGGGTCATCTTTTGAGGCTTGGACTATTGACTTCTATCGCCAAGTGGGATCGTACTTCCTGTGACTATTCCAGGTTACTAGCATGTGGTTGTGGTTCAATGAGGAAAAAAACAAACTAGTGTACTTATTCGTACTTATAAATTTCCACTAATAATAGAGCACATGTAATAAGGTCGCCCTCAACAGTAATCAACTGCAAACTCTCTTCCATGCGGTGCAGCCGCGCAGGGCTGCAGTCCCGCGGAAGTAGCCAACCAAACATGCCCTGTCAGATAAGCAGCGCGACGGAAAAGGTCGCGGCTACCGGCTAGGAGTACGTAGATCGAGTAACGGTCCGTGGCCGAAATTTGAGACGCTGTTTCTTCAAGACGAAGCAACGAGTGGTGCGTGCTGGAATTTTCAGAGCGTTGACTGTGACGGGCTTCTAGCCAGTTTTAGCGATTTTTCAAGCTCCAAAACTGAACCACAAATTTCAGAGCAGGGCCTTGTTTAGATACCACCAAAATTCCAAGTTTTTTCACTCTCTCTTCATCACATCAATTTTTAGCCGCTTGCATGGAGTATTAAATGTAGGTAAAAAAAATAACTAATTACACAGTTTAGTTGGAAATCACGAGATGAATCTTTTGAGCCTAGTTGGTCCACGATTGGACAATATTTGTCAAATAAGATGAAAATGATACTATTCATCGAATTAAAATTTTTTCAGCATCTAAACGAGACCCAGTTCTTCATCAAGCAAGTAGTAGTACTCCGTACTCCCTAGCTGACTTTAGGAACGCCGCCGAACGCCGAGTGAGGCCTTGTTTAGATACTTTTCTGAAACTTCACGTCATATCCAATCGAATATTTGGACATGTATAAAGTATTAAATATAGACTAAAAAATAACTAATTGTATAGATTACGACTAGTTTGTGAGACGAATTCTTTAAGCCTAATTAGTCCATGATTTGACAATAAAACACTACAGTAACACATGTGCTAATGATAGATTAATTAGGCTTAATAAATTCATCTCACGGTTTACTAGCGGATTCTATAATTTATTTTTTTATTAGTATCCGAACATTCCATACAACACTCTATGTAACATCTGATGTGATACCTCAAAACCTTACACGCAGGATGTCAAGAAGGTCTGAGTAATAAAAACGAGGCTTGAAGAATGAAAGCGTCATGGCAACCATGCAAATTGATCCCAGCACGTCACACTCACACCAATTCATTGTTCCCTCAACTCGACGGTTGTTTCCACATCGGTGCCTTTTCATCGGTGCCTTTTCGGCGTACGTGAACGCGGGTCTACTGTCTACGGCGCCGCCACCGTTGGCCACCGGTCATTTTTTAACGATCATACTGTACCACATACTTACTCCTTTTCAGAGTACATCACATCGAATGCAAGTATATTGTACGTACACGTACGTGTATGTATAAAATTGCGTGCTACACAAATACTACTACTTTGTGTGTGGATAAGGCTGTGTTTAGTTGGGTGAAATTTGAGAATTTGACTACTGGAGTACTTTCGTTTTTATTTGGCAATTAATGTTCAATCATGGACTAATTAAGCTCAAAACGTTTGTCTCGCGATTTCTAACCAAACTGTGCAATCATTAGGACACGTCAGCTAATAATTGTACAATTTTAATTTAAAGTGCAGTTAGCATTGTCGAAGCTGATCCGTGTAGCTCCAGATTATTCTAAGAGAGAGAGAGAGAAAAAAAAGGGGAAACCTAGATGCCGAGAAAAGAATCACGGCATACTGAAAGGAAACAGAACACCATTCGCAAAGAAACAAGAGAATGAAACACAACACATAGCAATAATGAAACAGAAGATGCATATATGCTAAGCTAAACAGGCTCCGTTCGCTTCGCTGAAAAAATAAGCCGAAACATTATTCCGGCTAAAAAAAAAGCTGAAAAAGACGGATTATAAGAGAAGCGAACAGGACCAGAGCGGGCCAGGGGGGTGTTTTAGAACCGGTGTCATGGACCTGAGCAGTTTTTAAGTACTCCAAGACTGGAACTAATTGGAAGGGCAGGCGAAGATATTCACGCACTGCACAGAATAGACTGAACTCTGAAACAGGAGAGTGATACAATCCTGATAAGAACGGAGGCATCTTGCAGCCTGTTCGTTGGTTGGTTTCTGGGTTGATAAACCCGGCTGGTGCTGATTTGTTGTGAGAAAAAAACATTGTTGGCTGACTAATAAGCCCTGACTGAAACCAATAAGCGAACAACCTGTTGATATACATATTATAGGCCGCAGGATGAACTAGGAAAATCACTTTGCTGGCTGCATGAAGAAACGGGTCACGAAACACGGGACAACGCGGCCATGTTCGCAAGTGTTTTCTTCTCGCAACAAATCAGTATAATCATAAGTGAACATGGTGATCATCAGTGCATGGGAATATGGGATCCAGAATGCCATCCTTTGACTTTTGACGTCGTCAACCGACGAGAGCTTATGATTATTGATCATCATCACTCGTGATACGTACAGTACTTACTACGTATAATTTGAGTGTTCACGTGGCTCACCGACAAGATGTACTCCTAGTACTTGCTAGCTCAAAGTCGTCCACTCCTGCCGCCCTTGGGTTGCAATTTGCAAGGGGGGTCGTCCTCGATGGATCGGCACCGCACCGAATTGCGCTGCGCGGTCGCCAACGACGGCAACCTCATGTGACGCGAATCACGCGATCGATCCAGGCTGCTCCAGAAATCAGAACCGACGCCGCACCGGATCGAGTCACACTTTTCAACCAGATCAGAAAGAAGAAGCCACGCGGCAGCAAAAGGTAAATACTGTTGTACTAGCAGCAGTAAAGAGTTGAGCCTTTTTTTCGCTGGCGTGTCGTCCTTGTCTGAACTGAACAAAGCCAAGCCACCAAAAGCTGCTGCACTCGCATGCATGCTCCCGTGCGGAACAGTTGTGCTCGGACGTCGGACCCGCCCCCGCCCGCGAGATGTCATCATTTTCTTCGCTTTGGCCACTGTTTCGTCGTAGCCGCATGCACCTTCGCTCTTGGCCCGGCTGCCAACGTTGCCGTGCGGCTGCGGGGATCCTCGTGTCCAGCATCCGCTCGCTGCCAGTCACCCTGTCAGACCAGAATTTCTGACATGGACCGATCGAGTCAGCTGTCGGTATCCCGGGTCGAAAATCCGCTCAGGATTTGTCTTTCCTCGCGTTGGGCTTGCTTTGCTTTTGGTTGGCAGCAGGCAGTTGGTTGGACACTCCTGCGTGGAAAGCGCTCGTTCCGGTATCACGTAATTCGATGAGAGTGGGAGATTATCAAATGTCTAGGAATGACAAAATAAATAAACCAGTTTTGGTAAGGCGTATGCTTGCACTAAATTTGATTTTTGTCTGTTGCATAATAATTCACTAAACTTCTGGAGACGGGCATAGGCCTCTTCTCCACCGTGCCACCGTGGGTTGTAGTCCCAACCTCCACCTCTGCACCGATCATCCATGCCATCTCAAATATATACGGCTTCACAGCATGACAGAGTGTCCTACAGATGGTACGAATGCTTCAACTGACAAAAGGTGCAAGCCACTGCTTTTTGGAAGAAAAGCTGGAACAGACTAGGAGAGAGCAAAGGCTAACGAGCCAGTAGCTGTCTGCATAGAGAGAGAAATAATGAGACAGCAACAAAAAAGTGATTAGCCTGCGATGCAGAGAAGACGACATCAACCATTTTTTTATCTACATGGCAGCTAACTTTTGATTAAGGCCAGTGGCACTACTGCGTGCGTAGGCTCTGCCCTTGCGAGCGATATTTTGCGTGTCAGGAAGGGCGCCGGAATAACACGATCCCATGGAATGTTTAATATATGCATAGAGTATTAAATATAGACTATTTACGAAACTAAATATATAGATTGAGACTATTTTACGAGATAATTTTTTTAAGCCTAATTAGTTCATGATTTGATAATGTGGCGCTACAGTAACATGTGCTAATGACGGATTAATTAGGCTTAATAAATTCGTCTCGCGGATTACTGACGGATTCTGTAAATTATTTATTTTATTAGTATCTAAACAACCCATACAACATCTTATATGACACCTCATAAACTTTAGTCACCGGATCAAACACCCCTAAAGCTTTATATAAAGCACTTTTTTAAGAAGAGATGAAGGCAAATAAAGTAAATTTTTATTGGAGCATGAAAAGCCTTTTCTTCTGATTTAGGCCCATGGGTTATTTAGTGGTACATACCAGCCCATGGGCTCCCACGCCTCCTAGACCTTGTAGGCCCAACAGTCCGCCCCAGCGCAACGTGAACACAATGCTCAGCGACAGTGAAACGCCGGCCCGAATGGCCGACACCCGCAGACAAACGCGAACAGTCCACCATACCCAAACGGTCCAGCCGTGTCCGCAAGCCCGCAACCAACCCAACCCACGGCCGCCGCACCGGAGCAGCAGAACCCACCAAACCCTACGTCGCCGCGGCGGTCGGCGAGGGGAGGGATCCTGGAGGATGGTGGCGATCTCGATGTACTGCGGCAACCTCCACATTGGTGGTCACGACAGCGGCGCCCCTGCCCCGCGCCGGTGGGAGGCGCCCCGGCCGGCGCTCGACGCGAAGCGGTTCCGCCGCCTCGTGCGCAACCGCTCCCGCGCCGTCGCGCGCCTCGCCGGGACGCCGCCGCGGCAGGTCTCCCAGTCATCCTCGGACTTGAATGGCGGCCGTGGCGCTGCCGATCCCGAGCGAGAGGCACCGGATGAGGAGGAAGGGGACGAGGGGGGAGAAGAGGAGCAGGGACAGCTGCAGCAGGACCAGGAACGTGAACATCAGCAGCATCAGGAGGAACAGGGGAATGGGGAGGCGGAGCAACAGCAACAGGAGCAGCAGCAGGAGGAAGAGGAGGAGCAGGAGGAGGGGGCGGTGGAGGACGCGGACATGGAAGATGCGGGGGAGGTAGTTGTTGAAGGGGATGGTAATGGCGATGCTGAAGAAGGTCAGGGTGAAAGTGAAGGTGTTGACCCAAACCAGGAGGAGGTGAGGCCGTCCGAATTATTCATTGCCACTTCACTATCAGTTCGTTGTTTGATGATCTGTATCCGTGTGCAATTGCTATGGGACTGTGCCACTGCTAACTGCTAATAGCGATCGGAAATTTAGGGAACTGTGTAGATAGTGAGATTGTATGTTGAAAGTTAAGCTGGAAAGAGATTAAGTGTTGCAGTTCCTAGGACTGTAGGAGGATATCGATGGATGTGAAGAAGAGTTAGGTTCTACGATTTGGCATCTGCGTACATGTTCAATCTGGCAAAAAATGGCAGCTATTTCCATCTTGCAGTGAAAAATGAAGCTTCTAAGATAGATTAATCAGCACTAAACATTGTAGTTGCCCAAAAGAGGATTATGTTCTTCTGTTAGGAACTTGGGATA
This sequence comes from Miscanthus floridulus, assembly GCF_019320115.1. Lineage (NCBI taxonomy): Eukaryota > Viridiplantae > Streptophyta > Magnoliopsida > Poales > Poaceae > Miscanthus > Miscanthus floridulus. The sequence continues at coordinate 15,527,105 of NC_089580.1, forward strand.
CTTGATTGCCACTGAACACAAATTTAGCTAAGGCTGTTGTATTATTTGGAGACTTTCTCTCATGCTTTTTTAAGGCGCAAGTACTTGAGTAGAACCAAGTAAGGTTGCATATTGCTTGCATCTGAATAGGTGTCTAAGCATTTGACCTTTGTGCTTTGTTTTTGTTATGTTGCAAGCACTATCTATCTACGTGGCTTTATTGAAACTACCATAGTTTTACATTTATTCCAGGTGAGTTATCCTGATGGAATTGATGAGAAGAAGAGAAAGCTTAACGAAAAGCTGGACGTCCTAAATAAAAAGAAGCATGGCCTTGTGCAGATGCTGAAGCAGGTATCTATTTGTGCCATTATTTATATTTCTGGTTGATTTGTGTGTGGTTATAGTTTAAAACAAATGGAAATTTGCTGCATATTCATCAGCTGAATAAGTATTGAGATATGTCACATGGTACCCAATCTTATACTTTGCGTGATGACCAATTTGGTAACATATTGGTCTGAATGGAATTAATGAAACAATAATAACCTTCAACATTTGAACCTGGTCATTGTTGCGCCCTCACTTACGGCCTCGAATTTCTCCGGCTGGTCGAAGTCGGCCATCAGAAGGGTGCCTTTGGAGATGAGGAAGGGGCTGAATTTCCCTCATCATCCTAGTTTCTTGGGAAATCTGGAAACATTGGAACTCCTGTGTGTTTGATGGAGCCTCACCAAACATTCAAGTGCTGTTCCAGTCTGTAGGGGACGAGTGTAGTGTTTGGTGCATGGCAGGAGCCTCATGGCTTAGCGCTCTCTTAGCAAGGTCGCTGACCCCGGGTAGTTAGTCTCCGATGTGGTCAGGTGGTCGGGTTCTTCCTAAACTCGGCTCGTTGTATCTTTTTTTTCTATCTTAATGAAATGATACGCACCTCTCCTGCGTAGTTCGAGAAAAATAACCTTTCAGTTCCAAATATCAGTTGACCCCAAATGAAGCATAGCTCAACCTGTGTTGTTCTGCAACTTCACTATCAGTGGTAGGAAAAAATCGCTGCAAACTAGGATGAGTTGCATATATACCCATTGTAAATGTGTAACTTGCAAATGTAAGTTGCTCATTATTCTTTGTTGGATAGGATATAATAGTCTGGCCAATTTTTAATCATTATGTTGCAGTGTTAAAAAATACGTGGTTAAACGCACGCTTAGGCGCGCTTAAATGCTAGGCGGAGACCCAACTTCTCGCCTAGGCCATAGGCGTCCAATTAAACGCACCATGAACTACCAGAACCCATGGATGACAAAGAAAGGAAGAGAAGAGACGAGATTAGGATGGCAAAATGGTTTGTTGGGTTATGACTCCATCTATGCCTACCTCGTGGTGTCCACGTCGCCCGATTTCGCTCACCCCCTGCTAGATTTAGCCCCTTCTGCTCAATTTCTCCATGTGCGCAGCCAAAGCAGGGTTGCCATGGAGAGGGAGAGGATAGGGTGCGTGTGGGCGGAGTAGAGGTGGGCGCATGGAAGAGCGGATGGGGTGAGCGCAGGAGGAGCAGAGGGGGAACACCATCGAGAGGGGGAGCGACGGACAGGAACGTGTGGGCGGGCGGCAGAGTGGTGGCGGCACGGCTGCATGAGAGAGGATTGGACGATTGGCTGCTGGAATTGGTGGCTGCGTGAGAGAGGATTGGACGATTGGCTTCCTGCCTTAGTGGCAAGTGGTCCAAGTGGGCTGTTATGACATTGCTCTTCCTTTTCTGTTTATTATTTCACATTTATACAACTAAATCTCCTAATACGTAGCAGACGTGTAAACGTTTAATCACGTTTAGTCTATGTTTACACATCCTAGGCGCTAATCAGTGTCTTAGCGCCTGCCTAGCGCCTAGCGTTTTCTTGAACCTTGATGTTGCATATGCCATTGCATGCAGATGCTTCACATTATGATTGGACATTTCAAGTAACCCTCTTATGGGCATGGGGCCTTGAATTGCTTTAGCATAATGTCACTACCAAAGTTTTGGTATCTACTTCCTCTAAACCTAAATATAAGTCTATCTAGGTTTGTTCTAAGGCAAACCTTTTCACCTTTGGCTACCAATATCCGAAAAGTATGTAGTTGATGACACAAGACATTGCTAGTGTTAGAGTACGTCAGGGGCCTATTGGGCCTGGGTTGGCTGTATAGCCCATTAGTATTAGGGTTAATTAGAGATAAGGGTCGCTTACTTAAGGGTCAAGTAAGCCTTGCTTGGGAGTCAAGTAAACCTCTTTATATAAGGAGAGGAGATGTATCGATCTAATCAAGCAAGAATTAAGAAGGAAATCCCTTCCCTCTTGCTCGGCCGTGGGCAAAGGCCCCGCGGCCGGCCTCTCGTCTTCGCAGCCCTAGACGTGAACAGTACTGGTACTGTAGCGAGCTGGTACTGTAGCCCCGCCGCCGCCTCTCCCGCCTCTCCCTCAGCTCTCCCCCTCTCAAATCCTAGCAGCCACATAACAATCTGGTATCTGGTATCAGAACATAACAGCTAGATTCATTTTGGAAATATACTTTTACAATATATAAAGAATTTCATTTTAAATAATACATTGTTATAGATAACTAGTCTAACTGTCTTAGGGAAGACCTAGATGGACTTATATTTGTGATCCGAGGAAGTATTTTCTTTTCAAATAAATATTATACGTGTTGTTTTGTTCCTCAGTCCATTTTAGAAGGAATAAGTAGCAGCAAATGCATGCACAGTTAGGCCGCATTTAGTTCCGAAAATTTTTGGCTTTTGGCTACTGTAGCACTTTCGTTTGTATTTAGTAAAAATTGTCCAATTATGGACTATTTAGGCTTAAAAGATTCGTCTCGCCAATTACAGGCAAACTGTGCAATTAGTTATTCTTTTTACCTACATTTAATGCTCCATGCATGTGCCGCAAGATTTGATGTGACGGGAAATCTTGAAAATTTTTGGTTTTTGGGTGGGATCTAAACAGGGCCTTATTTGGTTGGTTTGCTGCTCTCTTTTATTCTGATTGAGAACTTCATCGTCAGGGTACTAAATGCCATTGTTTTGGCTGTTTGAATGACTAGGTCTTAAAAGCAGAAGAAGAAATCCAAAGGCGCAGCATGCAGGCTTCATTGCGTGCTGCCATGCCTCAGCCGTCAGAAAATGCAACAGATGGAAGTTCTGTTTCTAGGTTGGCCCCTAGAATGACTGTTGATGTCAATTTTGGTGATGTTGCTGGCGATTCAGATGCTGGTTCTAACCAGGGCACTCCTGGACGCCCCTTGCATCACTTCCACAGTATCTCTCCTTCAACAGCCTCTTTTGCGAGGTCACCGTTTGGTTCTCTACAGGTAAGCTGCTCGAATGCTCATTCAATAGTCTTGTTGTAAGTCCATTTCTACTTTTGTCTGTGTTACATGTTTTGGCAAGTGTTTAAATGGTAGCAAATTGCAAGAGTTAGACTTCAAAATCAGCTGATAACTTAAGTAGTAAATAAAGATGATTCTTTCAATGCTGCCCAGTTTGCTTATATACCATTTCTGACTCTCTTTGTTGGGTTGGTCCCCAAATCAGCTGATAACTTAAGTAGTAAATAAAGACGATTCTTTAAATGCTGCCCAGCTTGTTTATGGCCCTGTTTGGATCCATGGGTTAGAGCTAGTTTGGGCTAGTTAGAGCTCAACTAGCCCTAAAGTAGCCAAACAGGAGGGCTAGAGTGGGTTATTTGCAACTAGCCCACCCTAAAAAACTATCCCCCCAAAGAGGTGATTATTTAGGCTAGTTGGGGCTATTTGAGGTGGGGTCCACTGTTTTCTCTCTACTTTCACCCGCACCAATGATTTGGAAAGCACATTTATTATCATTTTAACTCCTGTATCCAAACATCTCTTAGGCTAGAGTTAGTTCAGGGCTAGTCCTGAGGTAGAAACTAACTCTAACCTCTAGCTGTGCTAGAGTATCCAAACAGGGCCTATATACCATTTCTGACTTTCTTTGTTGGGTTGGTTTTAGTATTTTCACATTGCTAAAGAACCACATCTAATGTTACAGGGCTACACTCCAAGGAGTCCGGCAACATTCTCTACGGCAAGTCCATCACGCTTCGCCACAAATATACACCAAGGACAACCTCCTGCTCTTTATTCAGTATCATTGCCAGGAAGTAACTATGTAGCCTCATCACCTTCCCCGGCCGCATCTGGTGGTTCTTCCTCGGTGTTCAGGGACCCTCGCCCACCTAACTCTACATAGGTTCTTACTTTGTTTGTAGTTGTACCCCCATATGGGTGTTATTTATTGACAATGTTGCGCTTCGGGCAACACTAGTGGAAAAACAAAACTCGTCTCTTATGTGTGTACTGTAATTAGCATGCAACATCACTGAAATTATGTAAAAAATAGGATATTCGTTTTCCTGCTAGGTGCTAGGGCGCCAGATCTTCTGGACAATGTGCTAGGTAAATGTATTATTACTAGATTCGAAGTGTCAATGCACTGTGCAGTTACTCAAGTATTCGTATCATTAATTGAGTTGCGTTGCAGTAACCAAGGCTTGTGCTGAAATTGCAATTGCAAACTTCTTTTTCCCATCTTTATTTACTGCTGAGCGATCGTTTCATTGTTTGGGCGGTACTGCTTTAAGCTTCCGACGAAACAAGCAACTTCATATTTGCTACCTGTTCTCAACATGTTTATAGAAGTAACCGATGCACAACCCACAAGATCATGTGGCAATCAATCGTCGACAAATGTACGAATGAGACAACAGCTTGATTAGCTGCATTGCGTGTAGAGAGGGTAACAAATGGCAGTGTTCCAGCTCGTTCAAGGTTCATACAATCCTTTTAGGGCGTCGAAGGCAGGGAACTACAGGAAGTTGTAAGAAAAAAATTAGTAGAGTAACTGGAGACCAAGTTTAGAGGCATATAAATAGAAAACGCATGACATTAGTTGATAAGATAACGAGTTATCATGAAATGGGCACGAAGAGGGCAATCAATGGAACATCTGAGTATCTGACCGCAACTCTATTTGTATTTTGAAGGCTCAAATTTTGTTTGAAGGCCGCATGCCAGACACATCACTACTCTGTGCGTTAGCTGGTCTTGACACCAGCAACAAGACTTAACATGTGTAAAATATGACCAACCTGAACCAAACTTTGGATAAATAAATCAGGTCGTAAGTTCTGTCATTCTAACACCACCCCAACGAAACCTCATACTGATAGAGGTGGCATTATCAGAGCACTAGGAGTCTAGGACTATACACATAAATTGCTGTGGGCCCAAAAAATGAATTAGAGCTTGTAGGGGAACCAACTGATAAATGTATACTGCTGAGAGCTAGCATAATGAGATGTGCAACCACCCACACACACAGAGAAGGAAATAAGTGAAACAAACTCTAGAAAGTGATCAGGCAGCTTGTTTCATTTGGAAATAAGAAAACAAACATATGCCCCACTAAATAAGTTTCCACTCAACTAAAACTGTTCTCTGAGCAAAATATACCTTATCAACTAAAACTGCCATAGATTATTTGTAAACTGTAGATGACGGTTTATTAGCAATATAAAAATGAAAGATAACAGGTGATGCAAATCTTCATAATCAAAATGCTATATTACCTCATCCAATGCTGTTGTCAAATCGTAGGCCTTCCCCATCCCCTAAAATTGGGCAAAGAAGTCCTGCAAGGTCCAACACAGTATTTAGATCAAGCAAACTAACATAGGGGCCAAATACCATATCGAACTCGGTGCTGGAGAAAGGTCATCTTCCCAGTTGGAAGGTGACATACATCCAAGGACATCAATTGCATACATACTGAAAATCATGTCATAATATCATGTCTGCAGGTCACATGCATCATTTCAAAAGGAATTTAATGTCGATGGTGAATGGTGACATGTCAGATTCTCAAAATCTGTTTAACCTGTAGCAATTTCCCCATAGATGGGATCATTTATCCTGATAGTAAATGAACTAAGAGAATCTAAAAAAAAAAACTCAATCAGATTGATCACTCTAAGCAATAATAATTCCTATTACCTTCAGTCAGTGACTCTATTGAGCCATTAAGTGCATAGTATTACAGAATACCACAAATCAATAAATCAAGTTCAATTTGATTGACCCCTTGCTGTGCCCCCTTCATGTCTAATTCTCGAATATTATGCATTTCTAGTTTACCACTGGAGAGATTTAAAAACCAAATTCATTTGTATAATTTGGCAATTGTCGAGCAAGCAAGTGCACATCAAAGTCCAGTGGTGCATATGAACTGTCACTAAAAACTAAACAATAGGGCTGGACTACAGTTCAAAAAGATAACTCATACCAAAGTAAATTCCAGGAACCATAAGCATAGAAATCCATAAGTACTACCAATAAAGAAATCACTTGAGTATACGTAAAGTGTCTTCTTCTTTCAGTAATAGTTTGATACTACCAGCACAACCTCTCGTTCAGTAATAGGGCAATACCGCAAACAATGATCTCAAATCAAGTTATACACCAATCCTCTGACCTCTTTCACCAGCACCGTAAACAGTAACCACACTGATCCTCAATACCAAAGTCCTAAAAAGTAACATGTATTACTCTCCCAACTCAAAGTCAACATGCAATAAAATTGAAAGATAAACTATATTTAGGACCCTCTCAAGAACCTCCACGCCCTGAAGTCATGCATATTATTTTACAGTCACGTGCCGTCCCTTTAATTGCCATGTCAACTTTATTTACACACAATAGTAATTCTCAGCTTGTTTTCCCTTCACAACCACGCTACATCCAGTCTACAGAAATGTCAAAACCAACCACCATCAACATCAAACAACGAGCAAGCCTCTAGAAAGAACACAAGCCCCGTACGAAACTACCACATTAGACCACATCCTCCTAGGATAACTTCACTCGAATCCACGGGTTTGACAAACAAAACGCAGACAAGGAATCAAACTCACTGGGTACTTGTCGTCGACTCAATTTCCCATCCTGGACTAGATTTACCAACATACTAATAATATCCGATAAGCACAGACAACGAACTGCTTCAACGCAGTCAGGTTGCTGAAGAAGAACTCGGGTAGGTTAGGTACCTGGAACCATTTGGCGGCGACGGCGAGCGCGGAGGAGAGGCGGCACCTCCTGGAGTCCTCGCAGGCGTGGAGCGACTGGAAGTCGTCGGCGGGGAGCTTGCGCGTGATCCACCCGATGTCGATGTAGACGTAGCGCGGCGGCGGGGGCAGGTCGACCTTGATGCGGACGACGTTGTACCAGATGAGGAAGTGGCGGACCTGGACGCCCTGGAGGTCGGAGAGGGAGCCGTAGCGGAGCACCCCCGTGATGTGGGCCTCGAAGTAGGTGAGGTACTCGAAGTGGACGTAGCAGGGGCCCGCGAGGTCGACGGTGAGGCTGCCGTTGCTGGCGAGCGAGAAGGCGGTGACGGTCGAGGGGAAGATGCCCGGGGGCAGGCCGTACTTCGGGAGGAGCTCGGCGAGGGTCAGCGAAGGCGAAGGGGGAGAGGGAGAGGGAGAGGGAGTAAGAGAGGAGGCGGGAGGGGTCGCGGGCTCCGCCGACGCCATGGTGGCGCCGGCGGCGAGGAGGAGTGGCAGGAGGAGGAGAGCGAGACGCCGCATTGGGAGGAGACGGAAAGAGAGCACGTTTTTTTTTTCTCCGCCTCGGTGGAGCGTCGTAACGGGTAGTACTAGACTACTAGTAAAGCAGGAGTCGCCGGCGGGTAGGTGCCACGATGGGCTGGCTGCGCGCCTGCGCGGGCCTGGGTCCACTTCCTCCTCACGAGATTTCAGAGGCCGTTTTGGCTGCTAGCTTATAAAACCATGGCCGAAAGTATGGATGGTTGGTTTAGTACGAGAAAAAAAATATCGTTCGTTGACTGATAAATTATGATTTATAAATTAAATACGATCAAACGAACATGCTCAAGATTAATAGGATTTGAGAAATTGCTCAAGTAAACAAGATTACATGAGGTTCGATTTGGATGGAATCCAGGGACGGATGTGTCTGCCTTTGAGGGACGACGAATAGTGTTCATGCTTACGAGGCTAAGATCATCTTTAGATTCTAGAGGTCCTTTGGCTGGCAGAATTTTGACTGAAATTAGCTGAAAAATACTGTTCTGGCTGAATTGTTGTAAGGGAAAAATACTGTTTCGATTAAAAAAAGAAGCCGAACAAATCAAATATAAGGTAAGCCGAACGAGGCCTCTATGTTCTAAAGTTTAGCCATTAAACTTTAGATTATTTTATCTCTTGAAGCTCTAAATAGGTAGTCACATGTTATTGTTGTCTAAGTTTAGCTAAACTCATAAAAAAATAATTAATTTATCATACCACACAACTGAGTTAAAGTAGCTTAAAGTTTAGTCTTTAATTTTAGCCAACTAAATAAACTTTAGACTATGACATATTAATCATGTGGCTACATATATTTAGGCCTTGTTCAGTTGGTTGAGAACAATTTCTGGTCGGAGGCTTCCTTCGATAAATTATATACTGTTGGAACTGTTCCCCACCAGAAATGACCCGGAAATGGGTCAACCAAACGGGGCTTTATTGTGAATGTAGAGGCCCTGTTCGCTTGTCTTATAAGTCGTACTTTTCAACGAATGAATAATATTTTTTTCTCACAATGGCCCTGTTCGTTTCTCTTATAATCCGTCTTTTTCAGTTTGTTTTTTCAGCTAGAACAGTATTTTTCTCTCACAACAAATCAGCCGGAACAATATTTCGGCTCGTTTTTTCAGCAAAGCGAACGGGACTAATAAATCAGCCAACAGTACTTTCAGCTATGGCTTATCAGCCAAACGTATAGGGCGACCGGATCATTTATTATTTTATCTAAAGAAATGAAAAAAAAAACATCCACGTCGTCGTTCAAGTAGACGAGCTAGGCGTGCTGGACTTATATAACTTGCGGTAAGAAAACTCATGTCACCTTCAACAAAAAAATGTGGCCTTACTACTAGAAATGCATCTTCACTTGGGCTTCTTCTGTTATTAAGCGAGAAATGCATCCGCACTTGGGAAATTTCTGTAGGCTTTGTTTGGTTCCCTATAAAGAATACTTATCTGCTCATAGTTATTTCTTTTGGATCTAAACAAGTACGGTTAATAAAATAGATAATTGTTAGCTGGACCTATAGATAATAATTATCTACTAATTAAACCAAATCAGACAATAGCAACTATTACTATCTTTGTAGCATTTTTTATTATTAGCTGTGCATCCAAACACCCTTCAGCTAATAGATGACTAATAGTTAGCTAGCTAATATTAAATATGAGTTATTAGCCAGCTAATTATTAGCAAATAATGAATCTAAACAACGTCTAAGCATACCCTGAAGCCCAACTGAGAGGAAAAAACAGAAGAAACGACAGAGGTACCGGGAGTGATGATTTGACTCAAGGGTAAAAGCATTGTTATTACGGTCAGTGAAGTCCAACCTCATAAAACTGTTCCATGAAACAATGTCATTAATCTGAAATTTACCTTTGTCTCTTTTGTGAAATTTACCTAGACCTAAATCTTTTGTCTCTTTTGTGAACAATGTCGTGTCAATACTTCGTCACCGTGTCACAATGCATTGTCGCCTCTTAAACCTACCCATTTGTTGCCTTCCTCCCCAACCTTTATCTCCCGCTCATCCACATCTAATTGACAACATTTGCCGTGTAACATTACTATCACATTGCTAACAGTGCTTGTCTTGCTCGTTTCTTGGGTATTGATGATCAGAATGCACCGTCGCTTCTAGAACCTAATTTATCATTTATATCGTTTTGAACTTTTGATTGAAAGCCATCGCCCTTTTAATAGTTTAAATTTAAATCTATCAGCAAGAATGCCCATGTATATATAGCCGTATAGGGAACCTTCCTTCATGTATGATGTGCTTGTCACGATATATTTTTTTCTTTTATTGCTCTATCCATTCTAAATTGTAAGTCATTCTTTATTGTATGTTTAGACATAGCATGTATCTAGATAGTAGCAAAAACTATCTATCTTGAAAAGCCAAAATAACTTATAATTTAAAACGGAAGAAGTATTTTAGACAGCCAGAGAGTAAAGTGGTGTGGCCCGTGGGGACCTGTGGGATTTTTTTGGCCACCAGCACATGATAAAGGCATAGGCGTGACATATGCACTAGAGTTACAACATAGTAGAGGAAGCGAGAGAGGATGACACTAGCATCATGGCACCCAAATCAAGGGGAGAGAGTGACCTCAAAAGATTGTAAGGATGGAGTACGTGATAGCTTCCAGAGACTATAAGACTAATAATTGGTGGCCTCTCGGTTCTTGTACTCATGGTACACTGTGGCAGAACCGCCCAAAATAGCATGTTTTCGAATGCGCTCGTCTTCCACCAGACACTAAGCACCCCCGAAAGCTGGCTACATCGGACGGTTTCGTCGAGCACACCCCAAGGGAGAACTTGAACCATCCATGTTTTTCCTCCCGGATCCAATAATGAGAACGAATTTACAATACTTAGTCCATTTCATACAACAAGAGTTCTTAGAAATACATTATTATAATACCAAGTTCAGAGTGCGAAATTTAAACAGCAGAATTACAATAAACATCTAACGGTAAGATACAAGGATCCGTCTGTACCCACCAGAAGAATCCTCCACACAACAGCCATTCCTCAAGCTGCACCTACAACAGGGGTAAATAAACCCTGAGTACATAATGTATTCGCAAGACTTACCCGACTAGTGAGAATAATTTCCCGACTCTAAAGGATATGATAAGCTTTATGGTTTGTTGTGTTTTCTTTTTGCGAAAAGCAATACTAGTAGTGAATCCTTATGTATGTTCCTTATTAGCAGTCATGATCAGTTCATTATCTAACCATTCTATGTAAGCACCTGTTCTACTTTCAAGCAAGAGTTGAGCAATCAGATCTATTTCATCATCTTTCGTCTTCCAGTTCTTACTACGGCGCTAGATCATAGACAAGTCATACTGTATTACACGGTGATTCGCGTATCAATGTAGCCCAGCTGGGTACCCCGAAACACACGCCTCGCTTGTACCCCAGGCACAAGCAGGACCAACCCACCACTCTCCTGCTATGGGGTCCAGGTCCTCGTCCAAACTTAGACTCTAAGCCCCCACATCTAAGTCCTGAGCTCAGTGTGGTGCTTAGACCTCCACCATCTCCGCCTTCAATCAGTCGGCCCGAAAAGAGCCAAAACCCACAATAAGAGAGCAATGAGCCTTCCCTGCTCCCATAAATAAGTATGTGCTCAGGATAATAAGTATGTGACCTGACTAGAATACAATGCAACGGCCGGTCCTTAACCGACATGGACAGGAAAAACAATGTAACCAAGCTATGCCCCATTGGCCACGGGACACAACCTATTACACCCACCAATACCCATACCATATCCCTACCCGATCTCCATTTCTTTTCACCATTTTATCATGAGAGTGATAATAATAATCACCTATTGTGAGTAACGGCAAGTTACTCACGCTACCGAAAAACCTAAGCATAGCAGCTACTCGACCTAAACTAGTAGGACTCATAGGTAGGTATATCTATGCATGTAGTTTCAACAATAAGCCTGTAATGTAAATGCACATCACACATATATATATATATCCAGTGATTATTCAAAATAAGGGTTATGCATCGGGGCTTGCCTTGGGCAGGTGCGGTGTTAGCTCAGTCAGTCAGTGGTGGCTCTAGACCTCCTCCTGCATGAGGACCTCCTCCTTGTACTCCTCGATCTCCTCCTCAAACTCGTGATCTCCGATGGTCACAATCTCCATCAACTCGTTCTCTACATGCATACGATGATGATGCAACATTTAGCATTTTGACAACAATAACTCTTAAAATAAGAATACACATGGTAAATGTGGGGATACGGCTCCCGGTATCCACAAGACAACACATGGGCCGCACCATCAGAGGTGACCCAGCCCATAAGATCAAGGCATGCACGATGCTACTCGGTGTGCACCACAAGCTATTGTATAGTACCAAATAGGCTACTTTCCTTGTAACCCTACCCCTCCAGAGTATATAAGGAGAGGCAGGGGTCCCCTAGTGGACACGATCCATACATCTCAATACAATACACTAAAGATACAGGACGTAGGGTATTACATCAATCAGATGGCCCGAACCTGTCTAAATCGCTGTCCTCTACGCATTGTGTCACCATCTGGTTCCTGATCACATGCACCTCCACCGATCAATCTACCATCGCGGGATACCCCTCGATGGACTGCTGAGCATCTTTTGTCGACAGTAAACTACTAAGCTAGCTCTAATAACTAAGATACTAAGCTAACTATCATCTTCATCAAGTAAAGTGTTAGGTTCAACTAACAAACACCTAGCTTTACAAATGAAGGATATATCTTTATTTCTACTAATGATTTAATGTATATTTAAAACAAAGAGCATTTAACTATCCTTATGTTAAGTCTATTCTAAAGCTACAAAAATTACAGTAAACACATAATAATACCATGAAGTTATTGTAAAATTTTCAAAGCTACAGCTATCACCATTTTGCCACAAAATTTTCTACAATATTTAACCTAATAATATTAAGCACTCCCAAATGATTTAATAGCTCCTGGTATCAACATGTATATATATGAACTAAATACACTAACAGATAGAGCATAATTTTAGAAACTTAACAAAATTAGTTTCATAATTTTTAGATACCTATATGATTTTATATGATTTACCAAAGATCAGTTCCGAAATACAAAAGAAAAGCTATTTCTATTGTCCACGAAAAAAGCTAAACTGATTTTGGCCCAACGCGGCCCACGCGACGCAACGCGCGTGTGTGAGCGCGCGCGTGGCCCATAAGCCCGGCCCACGCAAGGCCTGCCTACAGCGCAAGGTGGCCCGCGACGGGGGAATCCTGCGCGCGCTGGCACATTAGGAAAAACGCCCCTGGACTATGAGAAAAACAACCCACAGTCCACGTTACTATTTCTATAGACAGTGACTTTGCAATGAAACCCTAAGAACATTCTCCTCTTTACAACGCCAAGGCCCTCGGCCCTCCCCGCATGCTTCGGTACGACGAGCGGTGGCACTAGCGCTTGCGTTGGACATACGGGACCCACGTTGACCTATCTACGAGGCCGATGCTCACCTAGGGTTCGACGCTAGATGATGTGCGGTGGTTGCATGAGCCGAGATGCCATAGAAGGACCTCTCCACGACGGCAGGCACCCTACATCAATGGTGACGGTGTTCTGGTGAGCCGCCACAACAACAAGGCGGTAGGGTAGCGGGTGAGCAACGACAACTAACTAGTGACCTTACCGAGAAGCCGACTTGGCCGGAGATGACCCGAGTGAGGCTGGCCACGTGCGCATTGCGAGGCGAACGACAGACCGCAAAGGCACGACCGTGTCAGCGGCGAGAAGGCATCCCTAGAGCTGCGACTAGCGTGCACACAATGAAGAGGGAGCCAAGGTGAGCTTGTGGTGCAGAGGCATTGCGCACGAGGTGAAGTGGTGGAGGCTGGCCCCGACGTAGGCGGGGACAGGCCTTAACGACACGGCGATGGGCAAAGCTCCAAAATTGGAGCTCGGCGTGACACGAGTCAAGGCGGGGTGGGGTCGGCTAGAGAGGGGACGTGAAGGCAGAGACACAAGCATGAGCAATTGATGAGAGGTGCTCATTCTCTGGCTTCACTGTGATGCGACTAAGGCTAGACGAAAAACTCGAAGCTCGTTAGCTCGCTCGGCTCGTGGCTGGCTCGACTCGGCTTGGCTCGGCTCGTTATAATAACGAGCCGAGCCGAGCCAAGATTTTAGCTCGTTAGCTATAACGAGCCAAATCGAGCCAGCTCGCGAGCTAAACGAGCCAAGCTTCTAGGAAAAAAAGTATCAAAACTTATATTAGTTTTTGTATTACTTCATATCTTGCACTTTACAATTGACTGGTAACTGGTCTAGACCCTATAAATTGATTGGTAACTGGTCTAGATGCATTTCTTTTATATTATTATTATTTTCAAACTTTAGATAAATGCAAATATTATATTTTGTGTATTTTTTATACCTAGCTTGTGAGCTTAATGTGCCAGCTCGAGCTTTTAACGAGACGAGCCGAGCTGGCTTTCTGGCTCATTAGGATAATGAGCTGAGTCAAGCTAGCTCGTTATCTTAATGAGCCAAAACAAGCCGAGCCGAGCCGAGCCAGCTCGTTATCCAGCCTTAGATGCGACACAACGGCGGCGGAAAGTAGAAAGAGAAGAGAGAAAAAAGAGAGAGACGGCGAGGTAGGTGGGCTCGGCTTTTCCATGCCTTGGTGGGACGCGAGCGATGAGAACAGGAGACCCACACACCAGCGCTACTGACAATGCGCGCACACATCCAACCGACGTGGCCCGCGCACCGCAGTGCCATAAATGGCATGACGACGGCGGCTCGCCCACGTGCGCGCGGCAGAGGCGACACGCACAGGGCCGGCAACAGTGCAAAGGTGTAGCGGATCAGCACGGACACGATGACAATGCGACGGTAGTGTCGCGACACGAGTAGTGTCGATAGTGCGGACGCGACGGCAGCGCAGTGCGGCCACGACGGCACCCAAGATGGCAGCGTGAGGCAGAGCAGCAGGGCATGGGGCTAGCGGCTCGCTGCGGCTGGCCTCGGCCAAGTCTAGGCGGCTCAACCGGCCAAGCGCGGCGGCACGGTTGACCGCACGGGACGCGACCATGTGCATGGCGTGATAAGGCAGCGTGGTGACCGCGCACCCGACGCCAACCAACCCGAGACAGTGACATGTACGAATTTTAAAGCGTTCAACACGACTAAATTTTTGCTTTAGGACCTAAACCATCTTCACCATGCTCAAGATGGCACATGAGACTACCAAATCGAGCTATAACACTACCCCACTCCTTAACCCAATCTCTCACAATAAATTGCTAAACATAGCAATGTCTAATTGTTGGTACACTTGAAAATTCCTAAGTTTTTGAGCTGAATTAGATTTCCATTTGCGATTTCTAATCTAGTGAAAATATTAGCTAGCAATAGCATTTTTTGACCGCAAGTATTTCATTGTCATCTATAAAGTTTGTACTTCAAACTTTATTTAAGTACCACATACATGTTCTATAGCATTTTTGCTTAATAAAAATTAGTTTTAAACCCTAAGTGATATGACATGTCTATCGAATCAACTTTCGTTTCACATTCTAGTTGATCGTTTTGAGTTATAGAAATTGATCTACACACTTTATCACATGCATTAACACATAAACATGATGCTCATGACATATTTTCGTAAATGATTTACGGTGTAACACCGAGGGTGTTACATATACCTCTCGCTCTGGGAAGCTCTAGGAAAGACTCAGTTGCAAGAGGGAATTGAGGACTGCATGGTTCGACATTGGATGTCGAACGATGACACTTATTCAGCGAGTTCCGCTTATAGGTGATTGGTCCTTATTTGTTTTTGATAATTGAGTGACAACCTCGATGGACTAATATGTGTTTGAGTGAGATACCTATGTGGTACATCATGTGTGAGCAACCTTTGCCATGGAGGTGAAATGGCTTGGATATGTTGCAAAGCTCACACATGTAATGAAGGAGCTCATTGCATATGTGACATGACATGGAGTCATGTGATCAAGGTGGAGAAGATTAATACAAGACTTGGCTCGACGGGCCGGTTGCAAGTGTGAAGGGCAAGTTGAGTGATGACTTGGCGTCGATGGACCAAGGCAATGGTGAAGAGCGAGTGAAGTCAAGATCGATGAACCAACAAGGTCACGTGATGATATGAAGTGGATCATATCATTTGTGATATGGTTAGTGCATATGTTGCATCGATATCGGAGGAGATGGAATGGAATGTGTAAGGCAAAGGTTAACCTATAGGACATTTCATTTTACCGGTCATAGGTGTGTAGAGAAGTTCATGGCCGGGTTTAGGATAGATGGTCATACTATCAAGAGGGGCAAACTTCTTTATATATCGGTCATTTAGTGACACTCGAGTGATCTATCTTTGCATCATTGCTAGGATCGAGTGGTGTGGCAAGTTGAGTGGCTAACTCCTTTGGTAAAAATGTTTGTGAAAAGCTAAAACACTTGCACAAGTTGTTGTACACTTGGTGGTGTTGGTACTTTTATAAAGGAGAAGAAGTTGGTGAAGAAAAGGAGGCGAAAAGAGGTCATTGGAGGTGACCGGACGCTGGCCTCAGCAGGACCGGACTCTATCGGGCGTGTCCGGTCAGTTTGCGCTTGGTGGCATTGCCTCGATCGAGTGACCGGACGCTGAAAAAGAAAGTGACCGAACGCGCAGGGGGTGTGTCCGGTGAAGGTTGATGTACGCTGACATTATGGCGCGAGGAGTGGTAGTGACGTGTAACAAGCAGCGAAGGACCGGACTCAGATGCTGTGTCCGGTCGTGTTGGATCTGACGTGTCCGGTCGTGTTTTGCTAGCTCTGGACCCTCTCTGGAGTCAACCTAACTCGGTGGTGGCATAGCGTCAGGTGTCGGAGTAGCGCGTTCGGTCAGTGTCTCAGCAGCGCGGGCGAACGTGTGATCGGACGCGGCTTGGAGCGTTAGGTCGGGCCAACAGTGTGTCCGGTCGTTCTTTTGACCGTTGGCACGCATTGCCGGTCGTTGGGATCGGGCGGCTACGGTCAAACGCGGGCGCCACGTGGACGGCGATCTACGATCGGGCGCTGGGGTGGTGCGTCCGGTCTCCTCGAGTTTCGCCCAGTGAAGGGGGCAACGACGCTTTTGAGCTATGTTGTTATAAATAGAGGAGTGTCTCGGCCATGGCTGAGGTTGAACATCTAGGGTGACTTTGTGTCCATGCTTGAGAGTGCATGGGAGCCCTCCAACTCACTTGTGCTTGCTAGATTGCGAATCAAGAGCTAGTGAGTGATTTTAGTGCGATTGCATCGTGAGGTTGCATTGAGTGGCACTAGGTGATCGAGTTGCAAGTCAGTGGTGCTTATTACTCTGGGAGGTTGCCACCTCCTAGATGGATTGGTGGCTTGTGACTCCGTTGAAGCACGAGAGAAGATTGTGCGATGCTCCGGAGGAGAATTTATGAGGGGCATTGTGCTCACACTGCGGGGATCGCGATGAGCAACTCTAGTTGGGCGTGTTATTGAGCTACCCTCACTTTTGGAGTAGGTTCTTGCGGTGCCCGACGTGCGGGCATGGCGGGTTATGCTAATTAGCCGTCGAACCACCAAGTGAGCGGTCGATACAACGGGGACTAGCGTGTTGACAAGCACGTGTACCTTGGGATAAAATCATCGTGTCATCCTTGTCTTACCTTTGGTTTGCATCCTCGTTACACAAGCTTATATTTACTTTCATATACTTGTGCTTGTGTAGTTGCTTTTGCAATTAGTTTGCTTGTGTAGCTAGCTAGTTACCTTCTAGCTTGTGTAGCATAGAAGTACCTCCCTTGCGTGGCTAATTTGGTTTGAGTAACCTTGTTAGTCACATTGCTTAGTTTGTGTAGCTAAGTTTTTGCGCTCTCTAATTTGGCTTGTGTAGCTTTGTTACCGAGCATTGCTAGTGAGCTTAGAAGCTTTGTGCTTTTTGCTTACTAGTTGTGTAGGAGCTTTCCGGTTGTTTGAAGTACCAGTGCATAGGTTTATATGATCTTGCTCTAGAATTGATTAGGTAAGCTCTAGCTAACCCAGCACCTTTGTTGACTTATTAGGATCCTTTTAATATGCTTGTGAACTTAGACAGATGGGTGTAGTCTCGGCTAGACCGATAGTTTTAATTCCGCATTTATTTCGGTTAGCTGGCGCAATAAGATTTTAGAAAGGACTATTCACCCCTCTTTAGTCCGCCGTCTCGACCCTATAACGGGCCCGCATTTGGGTGCAACTTGATCCAATGACCTTAAACTGATCTAGAACTCATGGAGTCCATTGCGAATGAAGTTGTTCCTATGCCTTGCATTCAAACGCGTGGCATTCAAACGCCGTAATTGGGCAGCTGATAGGAAACACATTAGAATTGCCTTCTATGCGACCAATAATTGGAAACTAGTGAGCACATGTTCAATTTTTCCATTGTCTGCTTCTTCTTAGCCTAAGTTTGGTTCTGGTGTTGTGTGCTCTTAGCAAACTAACCGATGGCAAACATGAACCAAGGTTACTCCCTCTAGCATTGGTGGCGAACTCTAGGGAGCAACTGGATGGGGCCTCTCAGGAAGGATTTGACTCACTGTTTGCCTTGATCACTTGGTGCATCTGGAAAGAACGGAACACGAGATTGTTTAATCTTGAGGTCACCTCCGTCACAGATCTGATGGCTAGAATCAACTCCGTGGTTCAGCTTTGGATCCAAGCGAGAGAGATGAAGCTAGAGTCCGTGGTCCATACAGCTAGATGGAGTTAGGTTGTGTAGTGTTGGCCTTTTTTTTAAAAAAACAAAAAAAACGAATAGGAACTCTGTCTTCCAATTAAGAGAGAAAAGAGAGTTCAAAACACAGTACATGCTAATTTCAAAGCCCAAAGGGATCCAGCAACACATCCAAAACCCAAAGGGAAATGATCCGAGGGTAGAAAAAAATGAGCCTAAAGAACTTAGAGAAGAAGAACGGGAGCCACGACATAAAAAATCTAATGCTCGAATATAATGAAACACACTCTTTGATTGGTTGATGTCATCTTTGGCTGTCCGGGTCACCCGTAGAGCTGATTGGAAACTATATTTAAAAAAAATCCTTTAGCTTTGTTCCTTCCATATATCTAGATTGCCATGCCAATATGCTACTTCCTCTTTCTTAATATAAACTATATAGTTTTTAGCACCAATATTAACGTACGGCTTGGGGAAGAATGTGAGACCGAGGAAAAAAAAAGGAAAATCATGCCATCTTTTCTCTCCCAATCAGATTGCTTCCTAAATCTAAGGGATTGGTTGGGGCATGTGCTATGTACGGTGGAAAGGTTTCCAAGGCGTGGGTGCTGATACGTACCTATATTTTAGAATTTTCTTTAGAAATCTATATGGCTTATATTAAGGAACGGAGGGAGTATTGAATTGTTGGTGGTGCTTTTTGGGGAGTTAAATCCTAAACTTGTTGCGCCATGTGGGGTCTCGTTCTTTTTGTGGTCCTCAAACTTTCAAACTGCCTACGAAAGGTCCCTAAACTTGCTAATCAATTCATGTGAGGTCCCAATCATCATGTGTTAGCGTTAAGCTGTCTGCATGGCTGCTGACTGTGCACCTGACAAGTAGGGCCCACATACCAGTCCTTCCCCTCTCTCCCTCACCTTCCCCTGCACATGGCCTTGAAGAAGCGGGAGTAGGGCGTGGGCGCGCACGTTGCCGGGGACACATACACGCCACGATAGTAGTAGCCGCCGTGGAAGGCTCACTCATGCTCTTGCACGCCAGCGTGGGCGGCGGTGCAGCGCCGCGGCCGGAGCACTCAGTGCCCGAGCCATAGTCGGCGATGGCGCACGCGAAGGATCCCGAGTTGGTCGTGGTGGCGCAGGGCCTACGCGCCCAGATGCGGCCCGACCACGGCAGAAAACCAGATGTTGGAAGGAAGATACAGGCCTTGTTTAGTTCCTCTCTCTAAAGTTTATTCCCTATCCTATTAAATGTTTGGACACATGCGTGAAATATTAAATAGATTAAAAAATAACTAATTACACAATTTACGATTAATTTGTGAGACCAATCTTTTAAGTCTAATTAGTCCATGATTTGACAATGTGGCTTAATAAATTCATCTCACGGACTGACGGATTCTGTAATTTGTTTTTTTATTAGTCCGAACACTCCATGCAACACCCCCATATGACATCCGATGTGACACCTCAAAACTTTACGCCCTGAATTTAAACAAGCCATAGATGATATACTCATTACTAACTGAATAGTGAGACAGGCAGTTGATCTGCTGATGGCCATGCTGGCCCAGTCTCCCAAACAGATTGGCAGTTCCATGGTGACCGGTGATTAAGTGAACTCGGCTAATCAGGGCCGTTCGTGTGATCCGAGCTGTTGATATCCGACCCTGCAATCCTCGAAACATATATTCATTCAGATAGCAGCTGCTGTCTGCATAAGCACATGTATTTCAGCATAAGCATGACATGCTCTGTTCACGCATCATCTTTCCTGCAATAAGCAGTTTGCCCTCCCCGTCTTGTTGCAGATCGCGATATATATCAAAATGACAAATGGTGCCCCAGATGGGATCGTCATCGATAATTACCTAGGCAGGCAAGGCGCAGGCACAGTCACAGAGACAGTGCGTGCCCAGTTTCAGCTCGATGGCAGTCAGTTCGTGCTTATCTCCTGCAACTGCAACCCGGCGTCTTCGAGCGCTGGCTCCACCCAGCGCAGTACCGGACGCGCCTCTGCAAGGACGAGGTCGGCTGCACGAGACGCATCTGCTTTTTCGCGCACAAGCCCGAGGAGCTCCGCGCCGTCAACCCCTCCGCAGTCTCCGTTGGGATGCAGCCCACCGTGTCGTCGCCGCACTCCTCGCCGCCCAACGGCCTCCACATGGGGGGCGGCATGCTCAACCCGGCCTGGCCCTCCTCCCCGGCCAGCAGGCTCAAGAACGCGTTCGCCGGCCGGGAGCTGGACTTCGACCTCGAGCTGCTCGCGCTCGACCAGTACCAGCAGAAGCTCTTCGACCAGGACCGTGCCGGACTACACGGACCTGCTCGGCTCCGTCGACCGGCGATGCTGTCCTAGCTGCACGGGCTGTCGCTCAAGCAGGCCGGCGACATGCCGGCGTACAGCTCCATGGCGGACACGCATCTGCACATGCCGACGTCGCCCATGGTCGGCCCCAACACCGTGTTCGGGCTCGACCACTCCATGGCCAAAGCCATCATGAGCTCCCGCGCCTCGGCGTTCCCCAAGCGCAGCCAGAGCTTCATCCACCGCGCCGGCCACGCGCTCGCTCATGTCGCAGCAGGCCACCACGCGTCCGGCACCGACGCCATGGCCATAGCTCGCTACCCCGTGCCCTCAATGTACTGCGCCAGTGGGCCCCACCCGTCGGGTGCACAGTCAGCATCCGCAGTTTAACGCTAACAGACGGTGATTGGAACCTCACATAAACTGATTAGCAAGTTTAGGGACGACCTTTAACAGGGGAAAGTAAAATTTGCTCTTATGTGCATGAATCTCAGAGCGAATCTAACGGTGCACAGCAGCAGAGCACATGCCCTTGAGGGAAAAAAAAAACTGTCTTCCCTTTAATAGGCACTTTCAAAAGTTTGAGGACCCAGTTGACACATCGCAACAAGTTTAGGGGCCTGAATGTATTTGACTCTCTTAAGACAAACTAGGTGCTTGTTTCAAAATAAAAAAAAAGTATTCTTTGTGTTCTAAACAAACGGGCAAATGTGTAATTCATCTACTGGTACAGCACATATGAATCCAGATCAGTTACAAATGGGACCCACCTCATGCGCATTTCCCGTAGTCGAAGGGGAGCTTTGGCCATGCACATAGCGTGGCTAAGATGGACAAGACTTCCATGCTGTATACCACCACTGATGAAAAGGGTGTCGCTAGAGCAAGCTTGTACGTATAACTGGGAAACGCATCCAGCGAGTTTGCCGGACGTCACATGTTCTGCAAAGTGATCTTTGATCTGACATATATCCCCAGGTAACATTGCAACCTGCAACATTGCTCTTAGAACTCCACCTCTCCATTGTTGCAAGAAAGCAAGAAGAAACAACCATGGCGGCGCATGTCCTCGTCGTGCCCTGCCCCACCCAGGGACACATGAACCCCATGGTACAGTTCGCCAAGAGGCTAGCGTCCAAGGGCGTGGCCACCACGCTCGTCACCACCCGCTTCATCCAGAGGACTTCCGGCGTGGACGCGCACCCGGCGATGGTCGAGGCCATCTCCGACGGCCACGACGAGGGAGGGTTCGCGTCAGCCGCGGGCGTCGGCGAGTACCTGGAGAAGCAGGCGGTCACCGCGTCGGCGTCGCTGGCGTCGCTCATCGAGGCGCGCGCGTCGTCGACGGACGCCTTCACGTGCGTCGTGTACGACTCGTACGAGGACTGGGTGCCGCCCGTGGTGCGGCGGATGGGCCTGCCCGCCGTGCCTTTCTCCACGCAGTCGTGCGCGGTCAGCGCCGTGTACTACCACTTCAGCCAGGGGAGACTTGCCGTGCCGCCGCCGCCGCCGCCGCCACCGGCTGCGGACGGCGGCGACGGTGGTGCCGCTGCTGCCCAGAGCGAGGCGTTCCTGGGGCTGCCGGAGATGGAGAGGTCGGAGTTCCCGTCGTTCGTGTTCGACCATGGGCCGTATCCGATGATTGCCAAGCAAGCGCTGAAACAGTTCGCTCATGAGGGAAAGGATGATTGGGTGCTGTACAACTCGTTTGAAGATCTGGAAAGCGAGGTTAGTGTTAATCACGAATTGGAAGATTTTGTTTAATTAGTTCAATTCTTTGAAATGGACTAAGGATCTTGAATTCTTGACCACTCGTTCATGTGCCAAGGTTTTGGCTGGACTGACAAACTACATGAAGGCCCGAGCCATCGGTCCGTGCGTGCCGCTGTCCGCCGCTGAAACGGCCGGCGCCACTGGCCGCCGGATCACCTACGGCGCCAACCTGGTGAACCCGGAGGACGCTTGCATCAAGTGGCTAGACACCAAGCCTCACCGCTCCGTGGCCTACGTCTCCTTCGGCAGCTTCGCGTCCCTCGACGCCGCCCAGACGGAGGAGCTCGCCCGCGGCCTCCTCGCCGCCGGCAAGCCTTTCCTGTGGGTGGTGAGGGCCACCGACGAGCACCAGGTCCCACGCCACCTCCTGGACGAGGCGACGGCGTCGGGCGCCGCGATGGTCGTGCCCTGGTGCCCGCAGCTGGACGTGCTGGCTCACCCGGCCGTGGCCTGCTTCGTGACCCACTGTGGCTGGAACTCCACGCTGGAGGCGCTCAGCTTTGGCGTGCCCATGGTGGCGATGGCGCTGTGGACGGACCAGCCGACGAACGCTCGGAACGTCGAGCTCGCCTGGCGCGCCGGTGTGCGCGCGCGCCGCGACGCTGGCGCGGGAATGTTCCTGCGCAGGGAAGTCGAGCGGTGCGTCCGCGCCGTTATGGACGAGGGCGAGGAGGCGTCTGCCATGCGCAACGCGGCGGGGAAATGGAGGGACAAGGCTCGCGCGGTGGTGGCAGCCGGCGGCAGCTCTGACCGGAACCTGGACGAGTTCGTGCACTTTGTGCGCGCCGGCGCCATGGAGAAGTGCAAGGCGCTGGTTTGAAGGGAGGTGAGATTGCAGGGTCCGAGATGTGAGTCATGTGACGAGGCGATGCAAGGGATTGCATAATAATAATACAATTTATATACTTGGGTTGGTTTGGTTTATACGCTTCTTTTGCTTGAAGCTTCTACCATAATAATAATACAGTTTTTATTTTATTTAAAAAAGATACATTTTTTTTTATAGTTTTCCTACATCGTGCCTACGTGAAAATACAGTTTTTATGTGTACGTGGAGAGCTTGCAGAAAAGTATGGATTTATTGCTAGTTAAAGATGAAGAGCGAGATCTCTAAAGTACACATAATAAATAGAGAAACTATCAAAGAGTGAAATATATAGAGATCGATTAATTTTATTCAAAAACTCTCTATATGATGATTTAGAGAACGAGTTGAGGAAGGACTCTTAGAAATACTCTTAGACTTAATTTCATAGACAATACCTTGGCGACATTTATAGACGTGGATGCCCATCTCTGAAAATAAATATGGGTGCCTAGTGCCTTTAAAATTCAATTTTGTAGTAGCACGTATACCCCTCTCTATACCATTGGGTTGAGGTAGCTGACTTGTAGTATACCCCTTGTCCATACCATTGACAGTACCCTACTATTTTTTTATGAAGCAAACGTGCAAATGTTTTTAACATCCAATTTTATACTGTATAGCTAAATTCAAAATTTTCATAGTGTATATACATTTGAATACAGACCAGCTACATTGTCACTTTCACCTGAAAAGGTTCACACGTTTTCCAATCCCTTCCAAATCAAGCACGTGCTTTATAAAAAATCAAGCACATACCACTCTTGAATCACCAGAGTGACCATCGATATTCATATATACAAATTTATAATAACTAGATGAGTGCCCGTGCGTTGCAACGGGTGCAACATAAATTGAATGAGATGTTTGTTAGTTAGGTCAAAATCAAGAATATATCAATTCAATTTTTCACGGGTATTATACCATGATAATATCTAGAAACACATTCCTTATCGTAATGAATCTGAAATAAAAGCTAGGCTTGATGCTCTGTCTTGCTAAAACATGTATACTCGGACTTACAATATCCTAGCCTGCATGAGGCATGGCAATAATTTATTTTTGGGGAAAAAAGTATTTGTTGTCAACACGCAACGCGAAGGACGACGAACGAGATTTGGATCACGATCATGATCATTGCGTGGTGATATTCCAATAAATTCTTTTCTCTTCCCATAATTCTCTTTCCGTTTTATTCCATTTTATTTACTTGCCTTCTAGTGTCTCCATGCGGTGATTATTTGTCTGCCGGTGATTCCGTGAGTTTTATTCCATTTTATTTACTTGCCTTCCACCATGCGGTGATTATTTACCTGCCGGATATGGATCGCATGAGTATTTTGATCCTGCTAGGTAGATGTTGACAATACGTATATTTTAGTTATATATAGATATAGAGATATAGAGATACGCAAACCAGTAAGTTATCAGCACTCGTTAGGAGTGACTATACAACCCACGATGGATGGTGTTTGTAGCTGTTATTTGTGTTACTAGAGCCGTCCAAGGTCTCCTCTCTTTTCTATTTGTTTTTCTTGTGGCGATCGGCAGGTCCTTTTATTTTCTTTTCTCCTAGTTGTTTTTTTTTTCTAGTTTGTTTTCTTAAGATGAGTTTGAAAAAGTGGCCAGGCTTGTCTGGGGCTGCAGGATGCAAAGCTAAGTCGATTGTCGTTTTTTTTCTACCTTCTAATATATAGGTAGCGTGCCCGTGCATTTCTACGGGACAACTAAACTTTTGTAATAAAAACATATAGGATCGTACGATAAAATAATAATGCTGTAAAATTAAATACCGACATTAAAATGACATTTAATCCAAAAAAGCGAAGTTCATGAAATGCCCGTACGCTGCAACGGAAACAAAATAATGGCACGGCAATTTTAATTTGGACACGTGTTGTATTGTTACCAAAGAAAAAAAACTTGCTGCCTGGCTATCTTCCATAAAGGAGTCGGTCTAACAACCATGCCACACAGGAAACTACGCGGTGCAGAGACTGATGACCTAAACGCGGACCGAGCGGCGGTCAGTTGAGGTCGTCGGGCGCACAGGCCGACACTCTATCCACGACGACAAACTGGGCACGCACAGTGTACGCTCGATTGCCCTTGAGCGTTTGATCTCAAGGCCAGGTTCATCCAGCATCGAATTCGCCATGTGGACAAGCGCCTCCATTGACTTTCTTTTCTTCCATCCTTTTAGCTCTTTCTTGCTTTTTGCATCAACTCAGGCTATCAAACAGAGGTTTCGAAGTTCAAACCACTACAAGCAGTGGAACTAAAGAAAAAAGTGTTAAATTATTTCTGTGTTGTATGAAAGTTCGAACACCGAGACCACGTATGCACAGTTATTGCAAATTAGTAGATACAAAGCAATACCACATCAAAGATTGACCCGTCTCATTACTTTCCATCCATCTCTTAGAGAGGTGCTCTTGAAATCTTCAATGCTCATCCGGGTTACAATTGAGCGAGAGCCAGGATGCATCACACATTCTGGCAAAAGGTGCTCTTGAAATCTCCAATGATCATCCCGGTACAGACGAGTGAGAGCCAGGACAGGCTGCAAATGGCGATGGGCCTTTTCAGAGCATGGACAACTATGTGTGAGTTCAGCACAAACTTAATGATAGGCTTGCCAGAGTCAATATCGCCTAGTTTTTTTTTATCACATGCATGTACAGAGTACGGTTGATATTAACAAGGCTAACCATACTCTCAGGTTTCACCTGGATTGTATCACAACCAATAATTGAAGATAAGCTTCAGCATACCATTTGGCAGAAACAAAATTGACGTCATCATTGAAATAAGTAAATTATCATATCATTCTCACAGCAATGTCTAAATATCTATATTAATTTGAAGAAATATAAAAATATATGTCTACATCAGTTAATCGTTTACTCTTGAATTCAAACTATTCATTATGTAAAGAACCTATGTCAAACCTTGCGCAAATAACTAACAGGGAAAATAACAGAGTCACCACATTTACTAATGGTCAGCATAGTCTGACAATTTTGCAATGGCACTCGGCAGTTGAATACCATATTTTTCAAGAATTTAGCAAGCAGAATGGCATAATGTTCCAAATTATATGTGGTAGAGTGAGATTATACACCTGAATCATAGCAATGGTAAGCGGATCTGTTAAACAGAAAATTTAGAGGGCTATATACAGTCGACATTGACATCCAATTGCACATACAGTGACCTGTATATTATCATTTGAGGAAAGAAGAAGAAGAAAAAGGCATAGCATACTTGAGGTGGAGGGGACGTTGGTGCAGGGGCCATGCAAAGGAGATGGCCGGACGCTAGGTCGATGCTCGGCGGCAGGTATGTGAGGGCGAGGTGACCTGGAGGAGGCAGGGCGGTTGTGTCGCACTGCCGCTGCTCCAGGGGCGGCGCGAGGGAGATGGTGGAACGCTGGTTCGGTGCTCCGCGGCGGCCGCGTGAGGGCGAGGTGATCTGGAGGAGGCAAGCCGACGGCGGGGTCGCACCGCCGCTGGTGCAGGGGCGCGCAAGGGAGATGGCCTTACACTGGGTGGGTGATCTACGGTGGCGGCGTGAGGGCGAGGCGAGTTGGAGGAGGGGTCGACGTCGCAGGCCCAGGCGGCGATGGCGAGGAGGCTGGGGATTTGAGGGAGAGAGCCGGTCACGCCAGGCCGGATCAAGCACGGTATCGATGGGTCCTTGCTGCCGTTGGGCCAATGAATCGCGAGGAGGAGGAGATCGCGAGGAGGTGGAGGCGGCGGTGTCGCACGAGGCGGAGGAGGCTGAGGAGGAGGAGACCGTGAGAGGGATTGTTGTTTCCTTTTTCATGTGCTGGCGAATCGCGGTGGAAGCGGGCGGGATGGCGATTTCCTTTATTACCGTGCGGGTCGTAGGTGGAGTTCGACGAGGTGAGGCGAAATTTTATCACATCAAAATAGTGTTTTATCTTTAGTCTTTTTAGTTGTGAAGTTGTGAGAGATTGTAGGAGATTTGTAGCAATTTCTTGCCGTCCTTTAGAACGGAAAAAACACACACAAGTCTGTTTCAAATGGGACCCAGCTCATGCTTTCCAAAAAAAAAACATATGCATTTCTCGAGTAGTGACGTGCATGGCTAATGTGGACAAGAGTTACTAAACTTTGTTAGCTTAGAACTTTGGTCATACACGTAGTGACGTAGCATGGCTAATATCGACAAGAGTTACTAAACTTTGTGGTGTATAAATGCCAAGTCTGAGAAAGGTTTTGCCAGCTTGTATAACTGGGAAAACGCATCTGGCAAGCTTTCCATCACAGGTTATACGAGGTGGTTTGAACTCTAGCCCCGGATAACATTGCAACCAGCTGAAACTTTGCCCTAGGAACTACTCCGTATATCTCCATTGTTGCAAGAAAGAAGAACAACCCGATCAAAAAGAAAAAAAAGAAAGAAAGAAGAGCCATGGGGCATGTCCTCGTTGTTCCCTTCCCTGGAGAAATTTGGCTATTTGCCATTGCAAACAATAGGCTTCGCAAAATTGCCATTCAAAAAATTAACTTCGCAAAATTGCCAATCTAAACATGTACATTTTGTTTTTGTTGCCATAATCCCTATTTAGCTCCTTTGTTTCTGTTTTTTGGATTGTCCTCCACGCGAAAAGACATTGCTGTCCTTGGCTGCTGGGAGACGTCCGTTTGCACCTTGGCTTAATCAGACGTCAGAAAGATAGTTCAAATCCATATCCACTCGCAAACTGCATCGGATGTCAGAAAGATAGCTCAAATCTATCCACTTGCAATGGCAAATAGCCAATTTTTTCCTGCATCGGATGTCAAAAAGATAGCTCAAATCTATCCACTCGCAAACGAAGAATGCTCGCGTGCCCTAGACGTCCACGATGCAGGGCGGCCGTGACGCGGCACCACCGGCGGACGCGCTCACCGCCGCCACACAACCACCCGTGCTCAGCGCCGCCACGTCATCACCCGCGCTTGCAGCGACCACGATGACCATCGGCACGACCATGGAGGAACTCGCAGCGACCTCGGCAGCCGTCGGCACGACCACGGTGGAACTCGGAGTGACCTCGCCGCCCCTCGTCGTGGCCCCTCGTCTCATTTCACATCATGGTGGATACATGTGACGCTGGCAGAGATAAGCTAGAATAGTTTCAGGAATGTACATGTGACGCTGGCAGAGATAAGCTAGAACAGTTTTGAGAAAATTTTGCGTTCCTGTAGTACAATTACATTATAAAATATATTGCTCCGTATTCTCGTTCCCTTCGAAAAACGTGACGCTGATCTTTCTGACGTCTGACGAGGTGCGAACGGTGATCCACCCGACGTCTCCCAGCACTAAGGGCAGAAATGTCTTTTCACGTGGAGGACAATCCCAAAAACAGAAACAAAGGAGCTAAATAGGGATTATGGCAACAAAAACAAACTGTACATGTTTAGACTGGCAATTTTGCGAAGTTAATTTTTTGAATGGCAATTTTACGAAGCCCATTATTTGCAATGGCAAATAGCCAATTTTCTCCCTTCCCTGCCCAGGGCCACATAAACCCTATGGCACAGTTTGCAAAGAGGCTGGCGTCCAAGGGCGTGGCCACCACGCTCGTCCTCACCCATTTCATCGCGAGGACGTCCGTCGTGGACGCGCACCCGGCGGTGACCGAGGCCATCTCCGACGGCCACGTCGAGGGAGGGTTCGCGTCGGCCGCGAGGGTCGGCAAGTACCTGGAGAAGCAGGCGGCCGCCGCGTCGGCGTCGCTGGCGTCGCTCATACGAGGACCCCTTCATGTGCGTCGTGTACGACTCGTACGAGGACTGGGTGCCGCCCGTGGCGCGGCGGATGGGCCTGCCCGCCGTCCCTTTCTCCACGCAGTCGTGCGCGGTCAGCGTCATGTACTACCACTTCAGCCAGGGGAGACTTGCCGTGCCGCCGCCGCCACCCGCTGCATCACCTCGGCGGGCACGGGGACGAGATCGGACCAGCGCGAGATGGGCTCGTAGCAGAGGAACGGGCCCATGGTGGCGCGGCGGAATGCGCAGCCCCATGGTGGGCGCCATAACGCGCAGTCGAGGGCGCCGACCCGGGAGCCAGACACGACAGTCTCGGCGTCAGCGACAACGGTGCCCATGGTCCACGCCCACGCCCTGGACGAGAAGGACTCGAAGATGTAGATGGCGTCGGCGTCGCGTGGGTCGGGGTTGAAGGCGATGACGACTGCGGGGTCGCCGTGCGCGCTGAAGTCGCGGGTGAAGGCGACCGGGTTGGGGACGTAGTAGGCGGCGGAGCAGGCGCCGCGGAGGCGGACGATGCCCCATGTGGAGGTGAGGGCGGCGACGGGCTTGTGGAAGAAGGCGGCGAAGGCAGGTTCCGTGACCAGCTGCTCGGTGGCGTGGTGGCCAACGCCGAGGAACCTGGTGGCACCCGGCGTCACGACGCCGTAGTCCTCCCAGCCGGAGATGCCCCAGACGAGGTCCCCAGGCGTGAGGCGCGGGTCGGAGTAGTCGAGCTTGCGCACGACGTCGTAGCCCGTGATGGCGTCGCCCGGGACGAAGGCGAAGGTGATGACGGTGAGGCCCGAGATGATGCTGACCACGCGGAGGCGCTCGGGGCGGAGGACGTTGCCGGCTTCACGGTCCGGCTGGAGCGGCGACAAGCAGGAGCCCGTCGTCAAGCTGACGTCTGAAGGCACTCCAAGGCGCAAGGGGCGTTGCAGGAACTGTGGCATCTATGGCCATTGGAAGGAGGACTGCAAGAGGCCCAAGAAGGAGCGCAAGGAGGAAGCACATCATGTGTAGGCGGAGGGTGAGCAGCCAGCGCTCCTGCTGGCCACGGTGAACGCCATGCACGTTTAGCCGTGCGACGTCGAGCCATCGGTGGCGTGCACGACACGTCAGGTCGTGCACCTCAACGAAAAGAAGGTATACCCCACCGATCGCGATGAAGACGAGAATGTCTGGGTCCTCGACACGGGGGCTAGCAACCATATGATAGGGTGCCACGAGGCACTCGCGTCACTGGACACGTCCGTGCGCGGCACGGTGCGTTTCGGTGATGGTTCACTCGTCGAGATCGAGGGCATCGGATCGGTGATGCTACAGACTAAGAAGGATGGGCACTAGGTACTCACAGTAAGTCTATTTCATTCCCAAGCTGAAAAGCAATATCGTGAGCTTAGGCCAATTGGAGGAGGGCGGCTGCAAGATTGTGATTGAGGAGGGGTTCTGTAATGTGTTCGACGTCGAGCGTTCTCTGCTGGCGCGAGCACCCCGTGTCAAGAACCATTTGTATTTGCTGAAGATGCAGTTAGCTGCTCCTGTCTGTCTGGTGGCGAAGGCAGATGATGTGGCCTGGCTGTGGCATGGCCGATACAACCATCTCAATTTCTGGGCGCTCCGAGAGCTCGGTATGAAGGGAATGGTGGAAGGCATGCCGCTGCTGGATCGGGTGGAAGAATTTTGTGATGGCTGTGCTCTGGGCAAGCAGCAATGACAGCCGTTCCCACAAGTGGCAAACTACCGTGCGAGCAAGCCTCTGGATTTGGTACACGCAGACCTCTATGGACAGATCCGACCAAAAACCCCAGGTGGTAAGAATTACTTCCTGCTCATTGTTGATGATTACAGTCGTTATATGTGGGTGGAGCTTCTGACAACGAAGGATGAGGCGTTCAAATGCTTCAAGCGCGTCAAGGCATTGGAGGAGACCAAGCATGGTGGCAAGCTCCGTGCGTTTCGCAGTGATCGCGGTGGCGAGTTCAACTCCATCGAGTTCAAGGAGTACTACGATGAGTATGGTGTCAAGCACTTAACCACCACGCCGTACACACCACAACAAAATGGCGTGGTTGAGCGCCGCAACCATACTGTGGTGGAGATGGCGAGATGTTTGCTGAAAAGCAAGAACCTGCCAGGCGAGTTCTGGGGAGAAGCAGTGTCGACAGCTGTCTATCTGCTGAACTATGCCTCGACAAAGAGCCTACAGGGGAGAACTCCCTATGAAGCATGGCACAATAGGAAGCCCAAGGTACACCATCTACGTACATTCGGTTGCGTTGTTCATGTCAAGAAGATAGGGCCTGGCATCTCAAAACTGTCAGACAGATCCACACCAATGGTGTTCATCGGCTATGAGGCTAGGACAAAGGGCTATCGGGTCATGATCCTGTAGCCAAGAACTCCACATATCTCATGATGTCATCTTTGAAGAAAGCCAGGCTTAGGATTGGAAGCAAGAGGCCCGGGCTGATCCAGCGACAACGATGTTTGAGGTGGAGCAGTATATTGTTGCCGTACAAGGAACAATAACTGAAGGTGCATCAGAAACTAAACAAACAGTAGTACCTATGTTTCCAGATCAAGGATCACCTTCCCAAGTTCAGTGGTCAATCAACACTGACTCAAGTGCTGCATCAAACCAAGCAACACCTCCAGGGAGCCCTGCTGCACAAGAGGTTGAGTTTGCAACACCACCAACTGGAGAATCAATGAATTCAGAGGGAGTGCAAATGAGATTCAGAACACTAGACAACATCAATGACACTACTGATGAAGTCAATGATTTTGAGTATAGTGGTTTATGCTATCTTGCAGTAGAAGAACCAAGGAGTGTGGAGGGAGCATTGAGTGAGCAATGTTGGAGAGAAGCTATGGTAGCAGAAATGGATTCAATCCAGGCCAACAAAACTTGGGAGCTATCTCCTGGATTGCATTGGCTGCACAAAGGGTTGGCAGGTGAATCACATGGATGTTAAGTCGGCATTTCTAAATGGTGATCTGAGGGAGGAGGTGTATGTTCAGCTGCCTCCTGGATTTGTTGTCAAGGGTGGCAGTGGAAACATACTCAAATTGAAGAAGGCCTTATATGGGCTGCGTTAGGCTCCAAGGGCATGGAATGCAAGGCTAGACAGTGAGTTGCTGAAACTTGGGTTTGTGAGAAATCCCCTAAAACATGCTGTTTATAGAAGATCAGATAATGATGGCTTCCTTCTGGTGGGAGTATTTGTGGTTGATTTAATAATCACAGGTTCTAGCAAAACAAACATTGAAGTTTTCAAGAAGGAGATGATGAGAAGCTTTAGTATGAGTGACTTGGGACTGCTCAGCTATTATTTGGGTGTTCAAGTTGATCAAAAGGTGGGAGTGACCACATTGTGTCAGAGCTCATACACTCTAAAAATTCTAGATTAGGCAGGCATGAAGGGATGCAACTCTTGTCATGTGCCAATGGAGAATAGACTGAAATTGAGCAGGAATGACAAGTCACCACCTGTTGACAAAACCAAATATAGGAGTATCATTGGGAGCTTGAGATACCTAGTTAATACGAGGCCAGACATTGCATATGCCGTGGGTATTGTCAGCAGATACATGGAAGAACCTAGAGCAAGCCATTGGGCAGCAGTTAAACATATACTAAGATATCTAGCTGGTACAGTGTACTATGGCTACATTTAAAGGAAGCTAGGCACATCTGAATCAGAACTTGTTGGTTTCAGTGATAGTGACTTGGCTGGTGATGTTGATGACAGAAAGAGTACCAGTGGATTAGTGTTCTTGCTAGGTACAAGCCTGGTAACTTGGGTGTCTCAGAAACAAAGGGTAGTAGCATTATCATCTTGTGAGGCTGAGTACATTGCTAGTGCTAATGCAGCTTGTCAGGGCATCTGGCTTAGCCGGCTTCTAGGTGAACTGCTTGGTATTCAGGTACCAAAAGTGAGGCTCCTAGTTGACAACAAATCGACCATTGCTCTAAGCAAGAATCTAGTACACCATGATAGAAGCAAGCATATTGACACACGGTATCATTTCATTCGAGACTGTGTTGATAGAAGTGAAGTCGACATTGATCATGTAAGCACAACTGAACAACTTGTAGACATTCTGACAAAGGCTCTTGGGCGTGTCAGGTTTGTGGAACTTCGTTAGCAGGTAGGAGTAGTTGAGGTGCTACGGGATTAGGGGGTGAAATGCGGAACTCAATCCCATGCACACTTGGATCATGATGTAAATAGTTAGTTGCATGTTCATGTTTACATTCTAAACTTAGCTAGTTGTTGCATGTACTGAAATGGTGTAAAAGGCCAGAATCGTGTTGCGTTTACGATGCGGCCCAGCGGCTCCTTCGCCATGCCACGCATGAAACGTTCCTGCGCTTTAGGTAGGCATGACGTAGCGTGGGTGGGCATGGCAGGGATCTCAGATCTTAGATCATAAGCACCGTGGAATAAAGGAAAGAAAGAACCATCGAAAAGGTCGCAACATTAGGTGACGAAAGCCTGTGTGTCCTCGTGTTCGCGTGTGTGTCCATGAGCGATGTCATGAGCGTGAGAGTTGCCGATCGCCGTTGAGCTGCTGTTTACACCAAAATTTGGAAGAAGAGTCGCAGGGACTTGAAAGCTCCCAAAATCATGTCATCAAGGGATCAATTGCGTGCAGATCAAAACCAGCTGATTTGGGTGCAAAAACTGGAATCAGCTTTCTTCAGATAGCGCCAGCAGATAACGACAAAGGCTATGTTCAGCGCCAGAATGAAACATGTTGGACTCTACAAAAAGAGAAACATTAGAGTCCAAGTTATCTTAAATTAGAAATGTTTTCTCTAGGGTAAAAAATTATAATAAGTCATGCTTAGACAAGAGTCATGCATAGGGCCCGGGTATAAATACCAAACCCCGGCTATTGTAAAGAACAACAATCAATCCAATATATAAGTTATTTACTTTTTTCGGCTCCGGCCACCCCTTAGGAGTAGGAGTAGAGTAGATCTCGGTGAGTTCTTCAGCAAGTACGGCTGCATCGATCCGATTGACCTCCACTGCTTGTTGTAAGTACCGTCATGGCTTATACCTCTGTTCGTACGGCTGCATCGATCCGGTCGACCTCCACTACGGCTCTAGTATAAGTTAGTTATCGACTCTTGCCTAGTTCAAGTATGGCTGTATCGATCCGGTCGACCCCCCCCCCCACTACATGAACTAGATCAAGGTCAAATTATCAGCTCTACCTTAGAGTGACAGTCTTTGGTAGATTCATTAAGTTACCGATATTGCTTATTGCTTTCATTATTTATCTAATTACAGCAATATCACTCTGCCCAATTGAGATTGATCTAGATCGGCCTTATATCTTGTTTAACCCATCGTTTGTTAATCTAAAACTGATCTAATCTATACCTTAAATAATGAGTTATGTTTTATCGACTGTTTTACTTCAATCTTGATCGTGCATAGCATGCGGTTAAAGCATGTTGCGTCTTGAGTAGATTTATTGGCTAGCGAGAATCGTTCCATGGTCCGTTATCATGGCATGTGTGATTCTGCCTCACACCCCACTATTAGCACCATAGAGTGGGGATCGTTATTTGATAGATCTATTCCTGATAAGACATGACTTTAACTATGTGCTATACCTGAATTGGCTGTTTTAGATGATATCGAGTGCTTTCACGAATAGTTCGTATCATGAGACCGTTGAAGTAAAAATAGGTTGAAAGATATGTTAGCCCCATGATCTTATTATTGTATTACGGCCTACATGATTCTATCTCATGCCCCACTGATATTAGTAATGAGTTAAGGTCGTCGAGTCTATTGTTATTTCTATGGCCTGCATGATTCTGTCTCATGTCCCACTGGTCATAGGGATAAATGAGATCTAACATGTTTATTAGATTTATCTTTATTAAATAGTTAAATGATGTTGAATTGTTTCTTTACATAAAAGGAGTTCAGTTGCTTGTAATCATTGGCTCAGCATAACCTAATCATTGTTGACATCTTATTGCCATTGATTAATATCTGCTCAAATAACGACATTTATCTTGAATGATAATCGATTCTTCTTATACAATCCAATGAGCTTTAACCAATTTATTCTCATGAATATGCTGGAATCGGCTGTTTAGTCGATCTCCTCTCATATCGGCTCTCAGAGCCGCACATTTGGGACTGTCTGGCAACACCGGCAAGTTCTGCCCTTAATTACTGATGAACTTTCTCTCCTTGACAATTATGGGGTCAAATTGACTGGCACGTCTCGGGAGGAGTACGTAAGATTGACTATCCCTACGCTGAAGCTAGGCGGATCTACAGCTCCATCGAGCAGACCCTTCCGGCTTGCTGCGTGTGTCCTCGGCACGGAACAAAAATTCTATGTCGACACATGTTTCTGGCATGCCCAGTGGGACCCCACAATCATCATGGTGGTTCACAACAACGACGACATCCTTATGCTGCATTATGAAGATCTACCTCATGGGGATAAGGGTATCATCAGCAAAGCTATAGAAGAGTTTTAGAACAAGTTTTTGTTGTCCTATACAAAAACACATGACAACACATTTGTTCAGAAATTTCCACTACCAAGAGTTCTGTTACACGGGCAGACAGACACAACTAAAGCTGAAGAGAGACGTTTCTTTAAGGAAGTTGTAAACAAATCTGTTCGTGATGCCATATCAAGCCATAACAAAGCTTTCATGGACATATTCCACAACGCCATGAGAGAAGCGATTCATGGATTTCTAGTTGGTCAAGGCGGACCGGCTTATTACAACATTCTAGATCCATCGACCCAAAGGACTAATCAAGTCGATAACAGCCTTCAAGAAGTAGCACCAACTGGTAGTGGTGATGTCCAGACAGTTTAGGGTTCATCTGAACAAACTCAAGGAACTACTACAAATCAGACACAGTACAATCCTAGACTGTCAGTACAGCATGTGCAACAGGCGGCGGGGCAAAGTTAGAACCAAGTGATGAATTTTGGCACATCAGGTCACATACCATCGTTGGCTCAAAAAATAGCACCATCAATCCAAAGAATCCATAGAGATATAGATCCTTATATCTACAATCAGAGACTTTAAGCAGTAAGCCAGCAAAGGACCCAACAGATTGAGATTCCACTAAGGGTATCACTATGTCATGGATTATAACACCCTCCACATGATGCCAAATCCAAGATATCAAGGCACGTGGGATTTCAATCCATAGATAAGTCAGCAGGTGTAGAGGAATCCAAATCCGTAGGCTGATGAATTATTGCTGAGGGTGACCGAGATGATGAAAAATCAGTTCGGTCTAATGCCAAAAGGGCTAACCTTTTCGTACAAACGTCCATATCCAAAATGATATGATTTGGTCGCTCTTCCCACAAATTATAGGCTCCCAGAATTTGCTAAGTTCACTGGCTAAGATAGTACAAGCACAATAGAACATATCAGTTGGTATCTTACACAATTGGGCGAAGCGTCAGTTGAGGATGCCCATCGAGTTCGTTTCTTCTCTCTGTCCTTATCAGGGCCAGCCTTCACTTAGTTTTCATCATTGCCAGTCAATTCTATTGCTAATTGGGCTGACCTAGAGAAGAAGTTTCATACATATTTTTACACTAGGACTAGAGAAAAGAAGATTACCGATCTAACAACTATAAGACATAAGACTAATGAATCGGACACTGAATTTCTTCAGAGGTTCCGAGAAACCAGGAACTTGTGCTTCTCCTTAAACTTGGCCAATGATCAATTAGCTGCTTTAGCTATTCAAGGAATGCTGCCAATGTAGAAAGAAAAGCTGCTTGGATAAGAATTTGACAACTTGGGTCAATTGGCTCAACGAGTAGCAGCGCTCAATAGCCAATTTGACAACTTGATGACACCAAATTAGACAAGCTCTTCAATTTCTTGCTTAAGAGAGGGCAGATCATGTTGCCCGATGGTCATGTCATGTTGCCCCCTGATCAGTTGAAGAAAAAGAAGTTCTACAATTTTCATAATACTACTTCTCATTCCACTAAAGAATGCAGAATCTTTAGGCAACATATACATAGAGCTATTCAGCAGGGGAGGCTCAAATTTGATACGCCTCGAAAAATAAAAGTTGATGATAATCCTTTCCTAGGAGATCAAAACATGGTTGATGCTGGGCTATTCAAAGGAAAAACTAAGGTCCTAACATCAACCAAATCAAAAGAAGCTGGAACAGTCGATCCCAAGATGCAAATATCGTCTGACGAGTATAGAGAGATTAGAAGATGTCCTGCCAAGCAAAAGAGCTGATACGAGCAGGGGAAGACGTCAAAAGCAGAGACGACAAAGCCATGGGTCACATCTCAGATTCTGTTGAATAAATAGCAGCGATAGAAGGAAAAGAATTATCAGTGTTGGTTGAAAGATCAAGCATATCAGCATCAACTAAAAGAAGGGAGGTATGAAAGGGAACAAGTCGAATTACATTGGAATTATTCTTTCTTCAGACATTGTTGGAATGAAGGTTTGAAGTTGCCTACCAGACATGATTGTCCAGAATGCACCAATCAATAATGGGAGTATAGACAATCTCAAACCAACCGCTGGTCTATCCATGCTCAAGATGTATATCATCATAATAACATAGATCGGTGCTTAAAAAATAAAAGTGTTCATGATCGGCTTAGAAAAAGAGTCGTTAATCAGAACTAGGCTGATCATGAAGAGGAAGGCAATGAAAGAAAATATGTGTGGCGTACCAAGTAAATAGCCGATAGAAAGCAATCATCGGCTAATATCCAAATGACTTTTCTGTTGCCATCAGAATTCAAAGTCAATGGTAAAAGCCAACAGTCGATCCAAGCAGTCGGCTTTGAAAATTTGCATTAATGAATAATCCAATAGATGGCACAGATGACAAACTAGGATATGGCTCCACATCGGCCGATGAATTAGAAGAAGTAGATATTAGTCCTGAAGATAGACCTAGGCTGACGTACGTAAGTGCTAAGTTGGATCCAGAGTATAAGCAGGAATTAATTGATTTATTAAAGGAATTTTAAGACTGATTTGCTTGGGAATACTATGAGATGCATGGTTTAGACTGGTCAATTACTGAACATCGGTTGCCAATCAAACCTGGATATTGGCTGTTTAAACAACCTCTGAGGAGATTCAACCCGAACGTGCTTGATGATATAAAAAGGAGACTGAAAGGTTACTGGAAGCAAAATTTATCCGACCGTGCTGATATACAGAGTGGATATCAAATGTTGTCCCTGTATATAAGAAGAATGAAAAATTGAGAGTTTGCATTGATTTTAGGGATCTGAACAAAGCCACAACTATGGATGATTATCCGATGCCGATAGCTGATATGTTAGTAGATGCAGCAGCCGAGCACAAGGTTATTAGCTTCATGGACTGGTAATGCAGGATACAACCAAATTTTCATGGCTAAAGAAGACATAGCAAATACCACTTTTAGGTGCCCCAGCACAATCGGACTATTCGAGTGGGTTGTGATGATCTTTGGTCTAAAGAATGCCGGTGCAACTTATCAAAGGGCGATGAATTACATTTTCCATAAGTTGATCGGCAGGATCGTTGAGATCTACATCGATGATGTGATGATAAAATCCAAAGGGTACAAAGAACACCTGCCTGACTTGCGTGAGACTCTGGAATGCATGAGGAAGCATGGTTTGAAGATGAATCCTAACAAGTGTGCTTTTGGAGTATCAACCGGACAATTTTTAGGATTCATGGTCCACGAGAGAGGAATCAAAATTGATCTAAAAGCATGAAGACAATGGATGAAGTAGTTCCCCCGACTACCAAAATAGAGTTGCAATCTCTGCTTGGTAAGATTAATTTCATCAGAAGATTCATTTCAAATTTGTTGGAAAGGATCCTGCCGTTTTCTCCCTTGTTGAAGTTGAAAAATGATCAAGAATTCAAGTGTGGTGACATACAACAAAGGGCATTTGAGGAAATAAAGGAATATATGAAGCGTCCACCTGTGTTGGTACCTCCTCAACAAGGTAAGCGATTTAAGTTGTACATATCGGCTGATGACAAAGACAATTGGATCAGCCCTAATGCAAGAATTTGAGGGAAAAGAGAGAGTTGTTTTCTATCTGAGTAGAAGACTACTGGATCCACAGACGAAATATTCTCCTACCAAAAAATTATGCTTGTGCTTATATTTCTCTTGCACTAAATTGCAACACTACTTATTATCGACCAAGTGTACAGTTGTCTCCAAGGCTGATGTGGTTAAGGACATGTTGTCAATGCCAATACTAAATGGAAGAGTGGAAAAGTGGATTCTTGCATTATTAGAATTTGACTTGAAGTGTGAATTGGCTAAAGCAGTCAAAGGATAAGTAATGGCCGATTTTATCACCCAGCATCACAGGCCAAGCATTAGTTATGTAGAGCCAATGCCTTGGACGTTGTTCTTTGATGGGTCATCATGCAAGTAGGGTGGTGGGATTGGTATTGTTATTATTTCGCCTCAGGGGGCAAGTTTTGAGTTTGCTCTTCCAACTGAGCCAATGGTTACTAACAATCAAGCAAAGTACGAAGCTATTCTCAAGGGACTTTCAACTTCTTCATGAAGTAAAGACTAAAGCAATTGAAGTATTTGGAGATTAATAGTTAATTATTAATCAATTGATCGGCCTATATGAGTGCAAAGAAGAAACTTTGAAAGGATACTATGATGAGTGCCAAAAGTTACTCAAGGAATTTCTTCATATCTCTTTCCAACATATTCCGAGAGCACAAAACCAAGAAGCTAAATGTTTAGCTCAAAGTGTATCAGGATATCGAGTGTTTCAAGAAGTCTTGAGTAGTGAAACCTCAAGTGATGATTGGAGAGTCGAAATAGCCGACTACCTTAGAGATCTGTCTCAGAAAGTTACTAGAAAGTTAAGGTATAAATTGACTAAATATGTTTTGTTAAATGACCAGTTATATTGTAAAACAGTCGATGGGGTATTGCTCAAATGCTTAAACCAAGAAGAAGCTAAGGTGTTGATGGGTGAGGTGCATGAAGGGATATGTGGAGCTCATCAATCGGCTTATAAGATGAAATGGATTATCCGATGAGCTAGATATTTTTGGCCAACGATATTGGAAGACTGTTTTGAATATTACAAGGAGTGCTAGGACTATCAATGTTTTGGTAATGTCTAGAGATCACCTACATCGGCCATGAATCCAATAATCAAACCATGGCCATTTCGGGGTTAGGGAATTGATTTAATTGGCCAGATTTTTCCACCTTCAAGCAAAGGATATAAATTCATATTGGTGGCAATAGATTACTTCACTAAATGGGTTGAGGCAATTCCTTTGAAGATGGTAACCTCAAAGAACATAATTGATTTTGTCAGGGAACACATTGTGTATCATTTTGGGATTCCTCAAACTATAACTACCGATTAAGGGATAATGTTCACATCAGAAGAGTTCAGGGATTTTGCTACCAGTATGGGAATCAAGCTATTGAATTCCTCCCCTTACTATGCCTAGGCTAATGGCTAGGCAGAGGCGTCCAAACAGATTATGATTAAGCTGATCAAGAAAAAGATCGAGGAACATCCAAGGAAGGGGCATTCGACGCTAAATGAGGCGCTATGGGCATATAGGATGGCCTACCATGGATCAATTAAAACATCACCCTACGAACTTGTGTATGACCATAATGCAGTTTTTTCTTGAGAAATTATGACTGGATCGAGGCGTGTTACGCTACAGAATGATTTGTCAGCTAAGGTCTACAAGAATCTTATGATAGACAATTTGGAAGGCTTGAGTTGCCTTCGTCTGCGTGCTCTTGAAAATATCAAAGCCAATAAACTAAGGGTTGCGAAATATTAAAATAAAAAGGTCAAGATTAAGCAATTCTCTGAAGGAGACTTGGTCTAAAAAGTGAAATTGCTGATCGGATCAAAGGACAGTAAATTCGGCAAATGTTCACCTAACTGGGAAGGTCCCTATCGGGTCAAACGTTGCGCACCTGGTTATGCTTATATTTTGGAAACATTAAAAGGAGAGGAAGAATTTGGCCAAGCAATAAATGGAAATATTTAAAGAAATATTATCCTAACGTTTGGATCAATACTTAATAAACGATCTGTTCGGTCGATAGCTTTAATAGCCAATATTGGAAATATATCGTCTTTAGTGCAAAAAATGAAACCAAAGGAGTAAAAGCCGATACAACATGTATCACCTATAGAAGCAAAGCAAACACGAACGAAGTGATGGGTATGAAGCATGAAACAAAGGGAAATCACTCAAGGCAAGGAAGTTGTTTGCTAAATGTCACCTATTACAAGCTACGGGCTGGAAAACACTTTGCCTACTATATCATCGGACAGGGTATTAAAAGCTATAGAGTCAGCGGCGCTCATGAAATCCTCAACCAAGCGCTCATGCTCCCTAGGGTACATTGCATTTGGAAAACCATGGGGAAGAAGCCAAAGATTATGGCCCTGAACGGGCTTGTGTAGTAGCCAACGCCATGGCAGGGCGATGATGAACACCATGAAGGGCGACCTCCCTGACAAGATTCGGGATGTTATGCAAACAAACTACCGGAACGGTGCCCCTGGCATTGACAAATCACGCCACATGATCCGCGGCTGATCGAAGACTCTCTAATTGAGCAGTTAGATCTAAAATATTCAAGGAAAGAGTGATCATAAATCTTGAGGGTAAAATCAAGGAAAACAGAGAAATAATGGCAGACATCTTACCCATGATTCTAGCTTTAGCCCTGGCCAACCTTTCCCTCACCAGGCCAACCTTAGGGGTGATCGGTTTTCAATCATGGCCAGAGCTGATTCCACTAGGGAGAGGCAGTTGGCTAGATGCTGGTCGGTTTGATCGATGGAGGCCAGTAGATCGTCACTACTGATCTATTGCCTCGAGTGACGAGGAAGCTGGCGGTGAATTGGTACCAAAGATGACCCCGAGGGCAAGGCAGAGTCAGCCCTTTGATCTGAAGCGATGGGAGCACCCCAAGATGCGTCCTCTTGACAACGAATGCATTGGCATGATGATGTAGATCTATCGAGGGCTTCTTCAGCAGACCTCTTGTTGTTCTCCATGACCTCAAACCTACAAAAAGGCAGGAAATATACTGAAGACGAAGAAGGATTGAGACGAAGAGGGTTATTTTTTGATCGATAGACGTATCCCGTATATATAGCCCGGGAAAGCGAGAAGATAGATTTCAATGGAGGTGTGAAATTGAAATTAGAAATGGAAACAGATCAACACTCTAGAAAATCAGGGGATGGATAGCGAAGAGATAACAGACTCAAATTTATTGCTTCCCTATATTACAAAATATTGTGGGATGGATACATTGACCAGAGATTAACCCACTAAAACTTCTTTGGATTGAAGGGAGTCCGGATCTCCACAAGGCCGATAGTCATTGTGAACCGAGTCACATCGGCCCATCGATAAAATTGTACCACATAAGAAGAAAGGTCGCCCGCCTAACATATGCTCAGCAAATTTCTCGATAAGTTAGGAACTATAGGAAAGAAGCCTGAGGCTTTCCCAGTGGGCGTTTGGAGGAGCAACAAGGGGAAGGTGTCCACACATTCTAGCCCTCATAAACACTAGAACAACTTTATGAGCATGGAGAGAAGACTCAGGTGATATCACAAGAATTTTTCTAACCGCAATGGCTGGTCTTCTTGCTCAATGAGGCGCTAGAATAAGTGACACAATCACCCTACGCACAAGAATTCTTCTAGCCGCTTAAGATCTTCATAAGATAGACCATGGAGGGTCTAGTG
The DNA here is from genome assembly GCF_019320115.1 of Miscanthus floridulus. Classification (NCBI taxonomy): domain Eukaryota; kingdom Viridiplantae; phylum Streptophyta; class Magnoliopsida; order Poales; family Poaceae; genus Miscanthus; species Miscanthus floridulus. The sequence continues at coordinate 15,569,996 of NC_089580.1, forward strand.
TAGCCGGGAGCACTCGAGGTGGTAGATCAAAGAGAAACATGGCTGAATTGTTGAGTTGCTCTCGCTAGGGTCGGATAGACATTTTGTAGCCAGCCTAGGAAGATGAATCCAAGTGCTCGTGAAGTAGTGAGACTCTCTTGTGAAAAGTTTTGAGGCATAGGCTCATGAGTGGACACAAGCGGCGACAAATAGTGGACCCCAGATCAAGGTTCTCTACCCATGACTGTGGACCAATCAGGGATACAGACATGATAATTTTGGAATAAAATTACTTTTATCCTAAAATTGGGGGGCATGTGTTTACATCAAAATTTAGAAGAAGAGTCATAGGGACTCGAAAGCTCCCAAAATCATGTCATCAAGGGATCAATTGCATGTAGATCGAAACCAGCTGATTCGGATGCAAAAACTAGAATAAACTTTCTTTAGATAGCGCCAGCGGATAACGACAAAGGCTACGTACGATGCCAGGACGAAACATGTTGGACTCTACAAAAAGAGAAAGATTAGAGTCCAAGTTATCTTAAATTAGGAATGTTTTCTCTAAGGTCAAAATTGTAATAAGTCATGCTTAGACAGGAGTCATGCATAGGGCCTGGGTATAAATACCAAACCCCAGCTATTGTAAAGAACAACAATCAATCCAATATACAAGTTATTTACTTTTTTCAGCTCTGGCCACCCCTTAGGAGTAGGAGTAGAGTAGATCTCGATGAGTTCTTCAGCAAGTACAGCTGCATCAATTTGGTTGACCTCCACTGCTTGTTGTAAGTACCATTATGGCTTATACCTCTGTTCATATGGCTGCATCAATCCGGTCGACCTCCACTGTGACTCTGGTATAAGTTAGCTATCGACTCTTGCCTAGTTCAAGTATAGCTGCATCGATCTGGTTGACCCCCCCCACTGCATGAACTAGATCAAGGTCAAGTTATCGGCTCTACCTTAGAGTGACAGTCTTTGGTAGATTCATTAAGTTATCGATATTGCTTATTGTTTTCATTACTTATCTAATTACAACAATATCACTCTGCCCGATTGAGATTGATCTAGATCGGCCTTATATCTTGTTTAGCCCATCGTTTGCTAATCTAAAACTGATCTAATCTATATCTTAAGTGACGAGTTATATTTTATCGGCTGTTTTACTTCAATCTTGATCGTGCATAGCGTGCGGTTAAAGCATGTTGCGTCTTGAGTAGATTTATTGGCTAGCGAGAACCGTTCCATGGCCCGTTATCACGGCATGTGTGATTCTACCTCACACCCACTGTTAGCACCGTGGAGTGGAGATTGTTATTGGATAGATCTATTCTTGATAAGGCATGACTTTAACTGTGTGCTATGCCTGAATCGGCTGTTTTAGCCGATATCGAGTGCTTTCACGAACAGCTCGCATCACAAGACCGTTGAAGTAAAGATAGGTTGAAAGATATGTTAGCCCCATGACCTAATTTGGGGATCTTGTTGAATGACGTTTGAAAGGTCCTAATGGCTAGAGGGGGGTGAATAGCCTAATAAAAATTTCTACAACAACACTTAACAAAATGGTTAGACAATTATGAGGCGAAGCAAGTGTTGCGCTAGCCTACTCAAAATGCAAGCCACCTACCACAATTCTAGTTTAGATAGTATCTATTCACTCAATAGCTATGACACTACCCTATGATAGTGTGCTCTCAAAGGCTAACTAAAGAGCCACACTAACCAAGCAAGCAAGCTCTCACAACTAGCTACACTAAAGAGCTTGTCAACTAGTTTGTGGTAAAGTAAAGAGAGTGATCAAGATAGTTATACCACCATGTAGATGAGAAAACCAATCAATCACAAGGATGAATAATAATGAAGACCAATCACCTCGGAATCAATGATGAACACAATGATTTTTTACTGAGGTTCACTTGCTTGCCGGCAAGCTAGTCCTCGTTGTGGCGATTCACTCACTTGGAGGTTCACGCACTAATTAGCTTCACACGCCAAACCCTCAATAGGGTGCCACACAATCAACACAAGATGAGGATCACACAAGCCACAAGCAATCCACTAGAGTACCTTTTAGCTCTCCACTGGGGAAAGGTCAAGAACCCCTCACAATCACCACGATTGGAGCCGGAGACAATCACCACCCTCCACTCAACAATCCTCACTGCTCCAAGCCATCTAGGTGGTGGCAACCACCAAGAGTAACAAGTGAATCTCGTAGCGAAACACGAACACCAAGTGCCTCTAGATGCAATCACTCAAGCAATGCACTTGGATTCACTCCCAATCTCACAAAGATGATGAATCAATGATAGAGATGAGTGGGAGGGCTTTAGCTAAGCTCACAAGGTTGCTATGTCAATGAAAATGGCCAAAGGTTATGAGCTATAGCCGGCCATGGGGCTTAAATAGAAGCCCCCATGAAATAGAGCCGTTATACCCCTTCACTGGGCATAACACGGGCTGACCGAACGCTCTGGTCCAACTGACCGGATGCTGCTCCTCAGCGTCCGGTCGCCCGATGGCGGCCACATGTCTCTTGCGTTCAACTGTGAACGTTTGATCTCAACGGTTGAAAGCTCTAGTTTGGTTTTGGTGAATTGATGAAACCCTAAGTGCTAACCTAGTTCATCAAGTGATCATGAGATAGGTAGCACACTTCAAGTAGAGAAGCAAATGAAGATCATAACATGACAATGGTGATAGCATGGAGATAATCAAGGGCTTAAACTTGAAGAGAAGAAAGAGAAAAACAAAAAGCTCAAGGCAAAGGTATAACTTGTAGGAGCTATTTTGTTTTGGTGATCAAGACACTTAGAGAGTGTGATCACATTTAGGTTTGATAGCCGTACTATTAAGAGGGGTGAAACTCGTATCGGAATGCGGTTATCAAAGTGCCACTAGATGCTCTAACTTATTGCATATGCATTTATGATCTAGTGGAGTGCTAACACCCTTGAAAATATTTGTGAAAATATGCTAACACATGTGCACAAGGTGTTTGCAGGGTTGAGATGGGTTTGGAAAAATGAAATGTCTATTTTCTATTGCGTCGGATGCAAAATTCTTGGTGATTGGCACATTTGAGCAAGGGTGAAGAAGTTAGAGTTGAAATGGAGTTGGTTGAAATGATGCTGGCGTCGGTCTACTGACCGGACGCTGGGTCACTCAGCGACCGAACGCTGAAAGGCTGCGTTCGGTCAAGCTGTTAGATGGCACAGTAGGCTAGGGTTGAGCACCAGACGTTGGCTGCGTCCGGTCAAGGTGGACCGAACGCGTCCGGTCGAAAAAACATGCCTCGGGGAGCTTACTGGAAACGACCGGACGCTGGGGCTTCAGCGTCCGGTCAGTTTTGATCGGAGCGTCCGGTCAGCTTCGTAGCTGTTGGAATCTAATGAATAGCATTTGAAGGCGATGACACGTGGCGTCCATCGGGTGACCGGACGCTGAGGGCCAGCGTCCGGTTAGTATGACCGGAGCGTCCGGTCAGAGCGCGTTTTGCCCAGTGAAGGGGTATAACGGCTCTATTTGATTGGGGCTCTATTTATAGCCCCATGGCCGGTTGTGGCTCACATCTTTGGCCATTTTCATTGACATAGAAACCTTGTGAGCTAAGCCAAAGCCCTCACACTCATCTACATCATTGATTCATCATCATAGTGAGATTGGGAGTGATCCAAGTGCATTGCTTGAGTGATTGCATCTAGAGGCACTTAGTGATCGTGTTTCGCTGTGGATTTCGCTTGTTACTCTTGGTGGTTGCCGCCACCTAGACGGCTTGGAGCAGCGAGGATCGTCGAGCGGAGGTGGTGATTGTCTCCGGCTCTGATCGTGGTGATTGTGAGGGGTTCTTGACATTTCCCCAGCGGAGCGCTAAAAGGTACTCTAGTGGATTGCTCGTGGCTTGTGTGATCCTCATCTTGTGTTGGTTGTGTGGCACCCTATTGAGGGTTTGGCGTGTGAAGCCAATTAGCGCGTGAACCTCCAAGTGAGTGAATCGCCACAACGAGGACTAGCTTGCCGGTAAGCAAGTGAACCTCGGTAAAAATCATTGTGTTCATCATTGATTCCGAGGTGATTGGTCATCATTGTTATTCATCTTTGTGATTGATTGGTACTTCATCTACACGGCGGTATAACTATCCTAATCACTCTCTTTACTTTATCGCAAACTAGTTGACAAGCTCTTTAGTGTAGCTAGTTGTGAGAGCTTGCTTGGTTGGTTGGTGTGGCTCTTTAGTTAGTCTTTGAGAGCACACTAACATAGAATAGTGTCTTTGCTATTGTGTGAATTGGCACTATCTAAACTAGAATTGTGGTAGGTGACTTGCATTTTAAGTAGGCTAGCGCAACACTCGCTTCGCCTCATAATTGTCGAACCACTTTGTTAAGTGTTGTTGTAGAAATTTTATTAGGCTATTCACCCCCCCTCTAGCCATTAGGACCTTTCAACGGTCAAAATGTTGACCGGACGCTCCGACAGAGCTAACCGGACACTGAACCCTTAGCGTCCGGTCGTTTACAGTAAGGGTCCAAAACAAGTTTTTGTCGACCGGACATATCCGATCATGCTTGACCGGACATAGCCTAGCGTCCGGTGCTTAACCCTAATCACTGTGCCGATCGACAACATGACCGGACATAGCCCTTCAGCATTCGGTCGTAGAGCGACCCAGTGTTCGGTTAGTTGACCGACGCCAGCATCATTGCGACCAACTCTATTTCACTTCTAACTTCTTCACCCTTGCTCAAATGTGCCAACCACCAAGTGTATCACCTTGTGCACATGTGTTAGCATATTTTCACAAACATTTTCAAGGGTGTTAGTTCTCCACTAGATCCTAAATGCATATGCAATGAGTTAGAGCATCTAGTGGCACTTTGATAACCGCATTCCGATATGAGTTTCACCCCTCTTAATAGTACGGCTATCAAACCTAAATGTGATCACACTCTCTAAGTGTCTTGATCACCAAAACAAAATAGCTACTATGGTTTATACCTTTGCCTTGAGCTTTTTATTTTTCTCTTTCTTCTTTCTAAGTCCAAGCACTTGATCATCATCATGGTATCATCATCATTATGCTATGGTCTTCATTTGCTTCATCACTTGGAATGTGCTACCTATCTCATGATCACTTGATAAACTAGGTTAGCACTTAGGGTTTCATCAATTCACCAAAACCAAACTAGAGTTTTCAATCTCCCCCTTTTTGGTAATTGATGATAACCCTTACACAAAGATATGAATTAAAATTTAGTTGAATCCATGTTGCTTGCCCAAGCATATTTACCATGTGTAAAAGGATATGGACAAGTTTCATGAACCCCAAATGGTAGCAATTGCTCCCCCTACATATGTGCTAAGAGTTTGGATTGTAGCTTGCACATATGATTAGTTAGGAAATATAGGAGTCAATGTCTACCAAATGATGCTAAGGTATAAAAGATGGACCTTTGAAGCGTGATACCAATCGGAGTACTCCAATATACCATCCTTAGCACCATGGTTAGCTAAATACCACTTGGAAACAATACTTGGAAATGAAAGTTATCTAGCGATTTCATTTCATCATTCAATCTTACAACTAACATTCATTACACAAGCATGGATGTTTAAATTTAATACTTGTGCCATGCAAGCAAACATATGAAATGCGCATTCAAATGCATCATCCAAGTTCATGAGCTTGCTCCCCCTACTTGTGTGCTCAAAATTTTAATTGATCTCTTTCCTTTGTCATATCTCTCCCCCTATGTCATATATCAAGATATCTTTATGTTTCTCTCCCCCTTTGTCATCAATGACCATAAAGGTTCCAAATATAGATAGTATTACTTGTAGGGTCGAGATTATCAATGTCAATCAATGGGGTGAGGATAATTTTCCCAAATTTAGTCCAATCTAGATCATTTGCCAAAGATATTTAACTCGGTTTGATCCAAGGACAAGCTTCTTCACACCTTAAAATAAGGGTTATCTTGTACCATGTTGAGTTAAACACTTATAATTCATTTTCTAGATCAAACACTAGGTTTACAAGCCCATAAACATGTCATATGCTATCACTAGATCAAATCAAGCATAGAAGTAATAGTGATATCATATAAACATCAAAATCATTTGATTTTCATGAATGAGCCTAATAAAATAGAACCACTTGAAAGGTCCTAATAAAATTGAAAATGTGACTAGATGCACTAATCATGTCCTTAGAAAATATGTATGTCATGCCAATCAATTTTTACCTTGGATTGCTCGAAGGAGAGGCATGTCATATGAGTGGGGAGTGCATCAACACATATTTGAGAAATCCAATATGTTCAACTCATTCCTTAGCTTGCAAAACCTTTTCTCATCCAATGGCTTGGTGAATATATCAGCAAGTTGATCTTCGGTGCCTACACTCTCAATGCAAATGTTCCCTTTTTGTTGGTGATCTCTTATGAAATGGTGGCGGACATCAATGTGCTTTGTTCTTGCATGTTGAACTAGATTGTTGGTCAACTTGATTGCACTCTCATTGTCACATAGCAATGGCACTTTCTTGAACTTGATTCTAAAGTCACTCAAAGTGGCCTTCATCCAAAGTACTTGTGCACAACAACTACCGGCGGATATGTATTCGGCTTCGGCGGTTGATAATGCAACACTATTTTGCTTCTTTGATGACTATGAAACAAGTGATCTTCCCAACAATTGACATGTGCCCGAGGTGCTCTTCCTTTCAACCTTGCATCCCGCATAATCCAAGTCGGAGTAACCAACTAGCTCAAACTTTGCTCCTTTGGGATACCATAAACCAACATTTGGTGTATGCTTCAAGTACCTCAATATCCTCTTTGTAGCCTTCAAATGACTTTCTCTTGGTGAGGCTTGAAATCTTGCACACATGCATACACTAAACATGACATCCGGTCTTGATGCGGTCACATAGAGTAGACTTCCAATCATAGACCGATACAACTTTTGATCCATCATATTGCCACTTGCATCACTATCCAAGTTGCCATTTGTTCCCATTGGTGTGCTAATGACTTTGCTATCAATCATGCCAAACTTCTTGATCATATCCTTGATGTACTTGCCTTGACTCATAAATGTACCATTCTTTAATTGCTTGATTTGAAGACCAAGGAAGTAACTCAATTCTCCAATCATGGACATCTCAAACTCATTAGCCATCATCTTTCCAAACTCATCACAAAATTCTTGATTTGTTGATCCAAATATGATATCATCAACATAGATTTGCAATACAAATAGATTTTTTCCAATCTTCTTGATGAAAAAAGTGGTGTCAACCTTGCCTATTGTGAACCCTTTAGAGAGTAGGAAACCCCTCAATCTCTCATACCATGCTTTAGGTGCTTGCTTCAAGCCATACAATGCTTTCTTCAACTTGTACACATGGTTGGGCTTCTTGTTAACTTCAAAACTGGGAGGTTGCTCAACATATACTTCTTCATTGATGTAGCCATTGAGAAATGCACTCTTAACATCCATTTGATAGAGCTTGATGTTGTGAGCACAAGCATAGGCTAGCAAGATTCTTATTGCTTCCAATCTAGCAACCGAGGCATATGTTTCTCTAAAGTCAAGACCTTCAACTTGTGTATAGCCTTGTGCTACCAATCTTGCTTTGTTCCTTACTACTATCCCATCTTGATCTTACTTGTTTCTAAAGATCCATTTGGTTCCAATCACATTGTGTCCCTTTGGTCTTTCTACCAACTCCCATACTTGATTTCTTGTGAAGTTATTCAATTCTTCATGCATAGCATTCACCCAATCAACATCCTTCAATGCTTCATCTATCTTCTTTGGTTCAATGGATGACACAAATGAGAAATGCTCACAAAATGAAGTCAATCTTGATCTTGTTTGTACACCTCTTGAAATATCACCAATGATAGTGTCCAAATTATGATCTCTTGCAATATTTGTTGGTTGAAGCAATGGAACTTGATTGCTTGCACTTGCTTGATCATTGGGTTGAGATGATGTACTAGCCACTTGATCTTGTTCATTATCATGAGAGCCACTTGCACTAGCTTGATTTGTATCATCTTGCACATTTGAGTTAGAGAGCACTTGCACTTGATCATCTTTATCATCATTCACTTGCCTAGGCCTCAATTCACTAATATCCATGTTCTTCATGGCATTTAAAAGTTGAATGCCTCTAACATCTTCTAAGTTCTCATTCTCTACTTATGAGCCCTTGGTTTCATCAAATTCAACATCATGAACTTCCTCAAGAGTACCACTATCCAAATTCCAAATTCTATATGCTTTGCTTGTAGTGGAATAACCAAGTAGGAATCCTTCATCACATTTCTTGTCAAACTTGCCCAAACTAGTACCTTTCTTCAAGATATAGCATTTGCAATAAAAGACTTGAAAATATGCAATGTTGGGCTTTCTACCATTCAAGAGCTCATATGGTGTCTTCTCTTTCAATCGGTGACAATAGAGCGGTTGCTACAATAGCAAGCCGTGTTGATAGCTTCGGCCCAAAAAGATTGACTCACATTGTACTTACTAAGCATAGACTTTGCCATATCAATGAGTGTTCTATTCTTTCTCTCAACAAGGCCATTTGATTGGGGTGTGTACTTGGCCAAAAATTGATGTCTGATTCCAAATTCATCACACAACTCATCAATTCTAGTATTCTTGAACTCACTACCATTGTCACTTCTAACTCTCTTGATGGTTGTTTCAAACTCATTGTGAATGCCCTTGACAAATGATTTGAATGTTGCAAACACATTACATTTGTCCACTAGAAAGAATACCCATGTGTATCTAGTGTAGTCATCTACTATCACAAAGCCATATTTGTTTCCACCGATACTAGTGTATTGTGTTGGCCCAAACAAATCCATGTGCAATAACTCAAATGCTTTACTAGTGCTCATTATGCTTTTCTTAGAATGGGTGTTTTCAACTTGTTTGCTGGCTTGACAAGAACTACAAAGCTTATCCTTTTCAAACACAACATCTTTCAAGCCTTTAACTAAGTCATGCTTAACCAATCTATTCAATTGTTTCATTCCAACATGACCAAGCCTTCTATGCCATAACCAACCCATGCTAGACTTAGTGAACAAGCATGTAGATAATTTAACTTCACTAGCATTGAAATCAACCAAGTATAGATTCTCATATCTAAAACCTTTGAAGATCACATTAGAGCCATCTACACTTATGATCTCTATATCATCTACCCCAAATATGCATTTGAATCCAAGATCACACAATTGAGCCATGGATAGCAAGTTGAAATTCAAGCTCTCTACTAGCAACACATTGGATATGCTCATGTCATTGGATATTGCAATCTTACCAAGCCCTTTGACCTTGCCTTTGCCATTGTCACCAAATGTGATACTATCATAACCATCATTGCCATTGGTGTTGATTGAGTTGAACATTCTTGCATCACCAGTCATGTGTTGAGTACACCCACTATCAAGAACCTAATGCCTTTCTCCGGCTTTGTAATTGACCTACAAAAGAAGATCAATTCTTTTTAGGTACCCAAACTTACTTGGGTCCTTGAAGGTTAGTCACTAAGCTCTTTGGTACCCAAATGGCTTTCTTCTTTGAGCCCATCCATGGTTTACCAATGAACTTAGCCTTCACACCATTTGTGGCCTTAGTAAGCATATAGCATGAATCAAGCTTAAGGAAGGATACATTAGCATTTTTGCTCTTGTTTTTGCACTCTTGCTCTTTATGACTAACTTGCTTGCAACTAGTGCAAAACTAACCATTGTTCTTCACAAAACTAGTCTTGTGAGGAGCAAAGGCCACCTTGCCTTTCTTGGGGGGTATAGCCCAATCCCTCTTTGTAGAGAGAAGTTCTTTGGCTACCCAAGCACATAAGCAAGCGGTCCTCACCACCATAGGCCTTAGCTAAGGTGTGAGTGAGCTTAGTGACCTCCTTCTTAAGGTTCTCATTCTCAACCACTAGTGAGACCATCACTACTAGATGAAGTAGAAGTGGAAGTGCTACAAGAAGGGTTAGTAGGAGCAACAATGATAGGCATAGATAGTGATTCATCAATTATATCATAAGTTAAACCTACATTGCAAGTTTCAACATGCTTCTTTTTATCTTGTTCATTAAGCAAAGTGGAATGAGCCTTTTCAAGCTTTTTGTGAGCCTTGCCAAGCTTCTCATGGGCTTCCTCTAGCTTCTCATGAGTTGCTTTGAGCTCATTAAGGGCTTGCTTAAGGGCTTTTACCTCCTTATTCAAGCTCTTGCATTCCCTTCTCTTAATGTCAAAGTGTTCTTTAACATCTTCTAGCATATCAAATAATTCATCCTTAGTAGGTTCATCATTATCACTATCACTATCATTTTCATTTTCATGTTCATTATCATCATCATATTCTTCATCACTTTCATCATCACAAGATTGTACCTTAGTGGCCTTAGCCATGAAGCATGATGAAGATTCAAAGAGAGAAGGCTTCTCATTGATAGCAATGCTTGCAAGAACCTTCTTCTTGGTGGTCTTGTTATCATCACTATCATCATCATCATCACTTGAGGAAGCATCACTATCCCAAGTGACTACATATGAACCACCCTTCTTCTTCTTGAATGCCATCTTGTCCTTCTTCTCTTTCTTTTCCATCTTGTCCTTCTTCTTGTTCTTCTTGTTGTCATCATCATTGTCACTATTGTATGGGCATTGAGCGACAAGATGATCTTTGCTTCCACACTTGAAGCACCTTCTTGACTCTTCTTTGTTCTTAGATGAAGATTTCTTTCTTCTTGCATGGTAGCCCTTCTTCACCATAAACTTGCCAAATCTTTTGACAAATAGAGCCATCTTCTCATCGTCATCATCATCCCAAGATTCATCTTCTTCACTTGATGTCTCTTGCTTAGCTTTGCTCTTTGATGATGTGGCTTTGAATGCCACGCTCTTCTTTTTGTCATCCTTCTTCTCATCTTTCTTCTCCCTCTTTTCTTCCTTATCATCATCATCTCTATAAGCATCATCGGTCATGATATCTCCCAAGATTTGGTTTGGTGTCATTGTGTTCAAACCGGTCCTCACTAGTAAGGTGACTAACATGCCAAATCTTGCGGGCAAACATCTCAAGAACTTATTAGAGAAGTCCTTGTCCTCTATCTTCTCACCAAGTGCTTTGAGACCATTGACAATCACTTTCATCCGATGGAACATGTCTGGCACACTCTCATCTTCCTTCATCTTGAAGCTTGCAAATTTCTCTTTGAGAATATATGCCTTTGCACCCTTCATGGCTTGAGTGCCCTCAAATGATTCTTCCAATTTCTTCCAAGCTTGATGAGCCATCTCAATATTCTTTATTTGCTCAAATGTTCTCACATCAATTGCATCATGAATGGCACTTAGAGCAATGTCATTGTTTTAAAGAAGTACTTCTTCAGCCGCGGTGGGATTCTACGGATCACCAATCTCAATTTTGGTTTCTACCACCTTCCACACCTTTCTATAGATTGACTTGATGTGTGTGGTCATCTTTGACTTCCAATAAGGATAATTTGTGCCATCAAATTGGGGTGATTTCTTGGTGTTGTTGATTTGAGCCATTTTTACACCGAAGGTTGTTAAGCCTCAAATCACGGTGACCTCAGCTCTGATACCACTTGAAAGGTTCTAATGGCTAGAGGGGGGGGTGAATAGCCTAATAAAAATTTCTACAACAACACTTAACAAAATGGTTAGACAATTATGAGGCGAAGCAAGTGTTGCGCTAGCCTACTCAAAATGCAAGCCACCTACCATAATTCTAGTTTAGATAGTATCTATTCACTCAATAGCTATGACACTACCTTATGATAGTGTGCTCTCAAAGGCTAACTAAAGAGCCACACTAACCAAGCAAGCAAGCTCTCACAACTAGCTACACTAAAGAGCTTGTCAACTAGTTTGCGGGAAAGTAAAGAGAGTGATCAAGATAGTTATACCACCATGTAGATGAGGAAACCAATCAATCACAAGGATGAATAACAATGAAGACCAATCACCTCAGAATCAATGATGAACACAATGATTTTTTACCGAGGTTCACTTGCTTGCCGGCAAGCTAGTCCTCGTTGTGGCGATTCACTCACTTGGTGGTTCACGCACTAATTGGCTTCACACGCCAAACCCTCAATAGGGTGCCACATAATCAACACAAGATGAGGATCACACAAGCCACAAGCAATCCACTAGAGTATCTTTTGGCTCTCCGCCGGGGAAAGGTCAAGAACCCCTCACAATCACCACGATCGGAGCCGGAGACAATCACCACCCTCCGCTCAATGATCCTCGCTGCTCCAAGCCATCTAGGTGGTGGCAACCACCAAGAGTAACAAGTGAATCTCGCAGTGAAACACAAACACCAAGTGCCTCTAGATGCAATCACTCAATTCATGTGGCCGGGCATGGCATCCAACGTGACCATCAGCGGGGGTTCGTGCCACCTGCAAGGCGGATGTTTTTGACATTTCCTGAAGCCAACACATCTGACTTAAAACTGCTATTTGATGCTATTGGGCCTGTACATGTAAGTTACTTTATCTTTCTTTTTTCCAATTGATTTCAATTCAAAGTTTGTCTTGTTCAATTCTATAAATCGAAATTTCTAATAGTCTTTCCTTAATTTTATTTGTGCAGAATATTATGCGCTGGCCATTAAATGGGCCACTATCAGCTATTTAGGTAGGATATGATAAGTGAATTAGACATATCAGACTTTACAACTATGCACATAGCAAAGCTCTTGACGTCAGCAGCCCGTTGGGGCTGTAGAAGACGATCTTCACAATAGCCATAAGTGGCACTATCTACATCAAAGAAACTTACAAAGAAGGTGATTACCAATACTACTTCAAACTAATAAGTGACGGAAGGGAAGGATGGAACTACGCTTGGGAGAATAAGAATGGGGTGTTCAAGTACAAGGATTCAGCTTCAAGTCCATATATGATAGATGGGCGAACCATATGTTTAGACTTTGAGTCAGACCATAGTGATAAGAGACTCTGCCTTGGCCGTGATCATGGAATCATTCTGATGGGCCTGAAAGCTATCAAGCTTGCTTGCAAGCTACTCTCTAAATATGATGGCACAAAATCTGCACCACTACAGCTAAAGATGGTGTGTGCCATATTCTTTAACTATTTGCTAGAGTCTATAAAACTTCACGATGTGCATTACTTCTATAGTCTCTCACTGCTACATGGTTCTCTATGCACAGTCGATGAGTGTAAGCCTGCCCTTTCCTTACTGATGAAGAGGTGGACTAGAATGAGTGAGCCACAGATCATTTTTCTTATCCGACAGCTTTACTACCCATCAGAAGCAATGTCTGAGGTGAAAGGGATAGAGAATCTAGAATCGGTGATACATGTTGTGGCTATAACGCCATTCAACAGGATCACCAAATTAGGTGGTAATGCAAGGACCTAGAGTTGTTTCGTACAAGACCAGAATACTAACCAGCACCCACATGCGCTGAACCTTACTTCTTGAAGAGCTAGCCATTTCACAAGGCACTGGCTTAGAAGCGTCCGCCAAAGAGAACTGTTGACATGGCTGTTGTAGGCCCTTTAGCTCGTAGGGTGGACTATATGAAGGTAAGCGCATGCGTGCAGCAACACTATCTACTAGAAAAATTGTGAGAGTCAGTTTTAAACAAAATGAGAACCGAGAAACCATGCCTGTTACTAACTTTTCTTCAGTAATTTCAAACAAAATGGGAAGTGAGAAACCATGCTTGTTATTGATTTGTCTTCAGTTATTCAATTTATAGGGAAGCTTTGACATTGATATCCCCGCAAAAGAAATAGCTATGTCTTTGCTAAGTTTGCTTGCTGCATTTATAGAAACGACCTTGCCTTTTATTTTTAGGACGACCAAGACAGGTCGGTAAGGAAGAGAAGCTTCCGCGTCTGCAAACCATAGGGCACGTTCCTATGGCCGAGCATGGCATCCGACATGACCATTAGTGGGGGTTCATGCCACCTGCAAGGTGGATGTTTTCAACATTTCCTAAAGCCGACACATCTGACTTAAAACCACTATTTGATGCTATTGGGCCCGTACACGTAAGTTACTTTATCTTTCTTTTTCCCAATTGATTTCAATTCAAAGTTTGTCTTGTTCAATTCGATAAATCGAAATTTCTAATAGTCTTTCCTTAATTTTATTTGTGTAGAATATTATGCGCTGGCCATTAAATGAGCCACTGTCAGCTCTTCAGGTAGGATATGATAAGTGTATTGGACATATCAGACTTTACAACTATGTGCATGGTAAAGCTCTTGATGTCAGCAGCCTATTGGGGCTGCAGAAGGTGATCCTCACAACAGCCATAAGTGGCACTATTTACATCAAAGTAACCTACGAAGAAGGTGATAAACAATACTACTTCAAATTGATAAGTGATAGAAGGGAAGGATGGAACTACGCTTGGGAGAATAAGAATGGGGTGTTCGAGTACAAGGATTTAGCTTCAAATCCATATATGATTGATGGGTAGACCATACATTTAGACTTTGAGTCAGACTACAGTGATAAGGGACTCTGCGCTGACCATGATCATGGAATCATTTTGATGGGCCCGGAAGCTGTCAAGCTTGCTTGCAAGCTACTCTCTGAATATGATGGCACAAAACCTGCGCCACTACAGCTAATGATGGTGTGTGCCATATTCTTGAACTATTTGCTGGAGTCTGTAAAACTTCACAATGTGCATTACTTCAATAGTCTCTCACTGCTACATGGTTCTTTATGCACACTCGATGAGTGCGAGCCTACCCTTTCCTTACTGATGAAGAGGTGGTCTAGACTAAGTGAGCCATAGATCATTTTTCTTATCCGACAGCTTTACTCCCCATCAGAAGCAATGTCCGAGGTGAAAGGGATAGAGAATCTGAAACCAGTGATACATGTTGTGGCTATAACGCCATTCAACAGGATCCCCAAATTAGATGGTAATGCAAGGACCTGGAGTTGTTTTGCCCAAGACCAGAATACTGACCAACACTCACATGCGTTGAGCCTTACTTCTTGAAGAGCAAGCCATTTCATGAGGCACTGGCTCAGAAGCGCCCGCCAAAGAGAATTGTTGACATGGCTGCTGTAGGCCCTTTAGCTCATAGGGTGGACTATATGAAGGTAAGTGCATACGTGCAGCAACACTATCTACTAGAAAAAATGTGGGAGTTAGTTTCAAACAAAATGAGAACCAAGAAACCATGCCTGTTACTAATTTGTCTTCAGTAATTTCAAACAAAATGGGAACTAAGAAACCATGCCTCTTATTGATTTGTCTTCAGCTATTCAATTTACAGAGAAGCTTTGACATTGATATCCTCGCAAAAGAAAAAAGCTATGTCTTTGCTAAGTTTGCTTGCTGCATTTATAGAAACGACCTTGCCTTTTATTTTCAAGACGGCCAAGACAGGCCGGTAAGGAAGAGAAGCTTCTACGTCTGCAAACCACAGGGCATGTTCCTATGGCCGAGCATGGCATCTGACATGACCATCAGCGGCGGTTCATGCCACCTGCAAGGCGGATGTTTTTGACATTTCCTGAAGCCGACACATCTGACTTAAAACCGCTATTTGATGCTATTGGGTCCGTACACGTAAGTTACTTTATCTTTCTTTTTCCCAATTGATTTCAATTCAAAGTTTGTCTTGTTCAATTCTATAAATTGAAATTTCTAATAGTCTTTCCTTAATTTATTTGTGCAGAATATTATGCGCTGGCCATTAAATGGGCCACTGTCAGCTATTTAGGCAGGATATGATAAGTGTATTGGACATATCAGACTTTACAACTATGTGCACGGTAAAGCTCTTGATGTTAGCAACCTGTTGGGGCTGTAGAAGACGAT
Source organism: Miscanthus floridulus (assembly GCF_019320115.1). Taxonomy (NCBI): domain Eukaryota; kingdom Viridiplantae; phylum Streptophyta; class Magnoliopsida; order Poales; family Poaceae; genus Miscanthus; species Miscanthus floridulus. The sequence continues at coordinate 15,585,879 of NC_089580.1, forward strand.
CTTCACAACAACCATAAGTGGCACTATCTACATCAAAGTAACTTACGAAGAAGGTGATAACCAATACTACTTCAAACTGATAAGTGACGGAAGGGAAGGATGGAACTACGCTTGGAAGAATAAGAACGGGGTGTTCAAGTACAATGATTCAGCTTCAAGTCCATATATGATTGATGGGAGAACCATACATTTAGACTTTGAGTCAGACTACAGTGATAAGGGACTCTGCCCCGGTCGTGATCATAGAATCATTCTGATGGACCCAGAAGCTGCCAAGCTTGCTTGCAAGCCACTCTATAAATATGATGGCACAAAATCTACACCACTACAGCTAAAGATGGCATGTGCCATATTCTTGAACTATTTGCTGGAGTCTATAAAACTTCATGATGTGCATTACTTCAATAGTTTCTCACTGCTACATTGTTCTCTATGCACACTCGATGAGTGTGAGCCTACCGTTTCCTTACTAATGAAGAGGTGGTCTAGACTAAGTGAGCCATAGATCATTTTTCTTATCCGGCAGCTTTAGTCCCCATCAGAAGCAATGTCCGAGGTGAAAGGGATAGAGAATCTAGAACCGGTGATACATGTTGTGGCTATAACGCCATTCAATAGGATCAACAAATTAGGTGGTAATGCAAGGACCTAGAGTTGTTTCGTCCAAGACCAGAATACTGACCAGCACCCACATGCGTTGAACCTTACTTCTTGAAGAGCTAGCCATTTCATGAGGCACTGGTTCAGAAGCGTCTACCAAAGAGAACTATTGACATGGCTGTTGCGGGCCCTTTAGCTCGTAGGGTGGACTGTATGAAGGTAAGCGCATGCATGTAGCAACACTATCTACTAGAAAAATTATGAGAGTCAGTTTCAAACAAAATGAGAACTAAGAAACCATGCCTGTTACTAACTTGTCTTCAGTAATTTCAAACAAAATGGGAAGTGAGAATCCATGCCTATTATTGATTTGTCTTCAGTTGTTCAATTTATAGAGAAGCTTTGACATTGATATCCTCGCAAAAGAAAAAAAGCTCTGTCTTTGCTAAGTTTGCTTGCTGCATTTACAGAAATGACCTTGCCTTTTATTTTTAGGACGGCCAAGAAATGCCGGTAAGGAAGAGAAGCTTCCATGTCTGCAAACCACAGGGCACGTTCCTATGGCCAAGCATGGAATCCGACATGACCATCAGCGGGGGTTCATTCCACCGGCAAGGTGGATGTTCTCGACATTTCCTGAAGCCGACACATCTGACTCAAAACCGCTATTGCATGTTGTTGGGCCCGTACACGTAAGTTACTTTATCTTTCTTTTTCCCAATTGATTTCAATTCAAAGTTTGTCTTATTCAATTCTATAAATTGAAATTTCTAATAGTCTTTCCTTAATTTTATTTGTGCAGAATATTATGCGTTGGCTATTAAATGGGCCACTATCAGCTATTTAGGCTGGATATGATAAGTGTATTGGACATATCAGAATTTACAACTACGTGCACGGTAAAGCTCTTGATGTTAGTAGCCTGTTGGGGCTGTAGAAGACAATCTTCACAATAGCCATAAGTGGCACTATCTACATCAAAGTAACTTACGAAGAAGGTGATTACCAATACTACTTCAAACTGATAAGTGACAGAAGGGAAGGATGGAACTATGCTTGGGAGAATAAGAACTAGGTGTTCAAGTAGAAGGATTCAGCTTCAAGTCCATATATGTTTGATGGGCGAACCATACATTTAGACTTTGAGTCAGACTACACTGATAAGGGACTCTGCCCCGGCCATGATCATGAAATCATTCTGATGGGCCCGGAAGCTATCAAGCTTGCTTGCAAGCCACTCTTTGAATATGATGGCACAAAAGTTGCACCACTACAGCTAAAGATGGCGTGTGCCATATTCTTGAACTATTTGCTGGAGTCTGTAAAACTTCACGATGTGCATTACTTCAGCAGTCTCTCACTGCTACATGGTTCTCTGTGCACACTCGATGAGTGTGATCCTGCCCTTTCCTTACTGATGAAGAGGTGGTCTAGACTAAGTGAGCCACAGATCATTTTTGTTATCCAGATGCTTTACTCCCAATCAGAAGCATTATCCAAGGTGAAAGGGATAGAGAATCTGAAACCGGTGATACATGTTGTGGCTATAACGCCATTCAATAGGATCCCCAAATTAGATGGTAATGCAAGGACCTGGAGTTGTTTCACCCAAGACCAGAATACTGACCAGCACTGACATGCGCTGAGCCTTACTTCTTGAAGATCTAGCCATTTCACGAGGCACTGGCTCAGAAGCGCCCGCCAAAGACAACTGTTGACATGGTTGCTATAGGCCCTTTAGCTCATAGGGTGGACTGTATGAAGGTAAGCACATGCGTGCAGCAACACTATCTACTAGAAAAAAAATGTTTGAGTTAGTTTCAAACAAAATGAGAACCAAGAAATCATGCCTGTTACTAATTTGTCTTCAGTAATTTCAAACAAAATGGGAACTAAGAAACCATGCCTCTTATTGATTTGTCTTTAGTTATTCAATTTACAGAGAAGCTTTGACATTGATATCCTCGCAAAAGAAAAAAGCTATGTCTTTGCTAAGTTTGCTTGCTGCATTTATAGAAACGACCTTGCCTTTTATTTTTAGGATGGCCAAGATAGGCCGGTAAGGAAGAGAAGCTTCCATGTCTGCAAACCATAGGGCATGTTCCTGTGGCCAAGCATGGCATCTGACATGACCATTAGCGGGGGTTCATGCCACCTGCAAGGCGGATGTTTTTGACATTTCCTGAAGCCGACACATCTGACTTAAAACCGCTCTTTGATGCTATTGGGTCCATACACGTAAGTTACTTGATCTTTCTTTTTCCCAATTGATTTCAATTCAAAGTTTGTCTTGTTCAATTCTATAAATCAAAATTTCTAATAGTCTTTCCTTAATTTTATTTGTGTAGAATATTATGCGCTGGCCATTAAATGGGCCACTATCAGCTATTTAGGCAGGATATGATAAGTATATTGGACATATCAGACTTTACAACTATGCGCATAGCAAAGCTCTTGACGTTAGCAGCCTGTTGGGGCTGCAGAAGACGATCTTCACAACAACCATAAGTGGCACTATCTACATCAAAGTAACTTACGAAGAAGGTGATAACCAATACTACTTCAAACTGATAAGTGATAGAAGGGAAGGATGGAACTACGCTTGGGAGAATAAGAATGGGGTGTTCAAGTACAAGGATTCAGCTTCAAGTCCATATATGATTGATGGGCGAACCATGCATTTAGACTTTGAGTCAGACTACAGTGATAAGGGACTTTGCCCCAGCCGTGATCATGGAATCATTTTGATGGACCTAGAAGCTATCAAGCTTGCTTGCAAGCCACTCTCTAAATATGATGGCACAAAATCTACACCACTACAGCTAAAGATGGCATGTGCCATATTTTTGAACTATATGCTGGAGTCTATAAAACTTCACGATGTGCATTACTTCAACAGTCTCTCACTGCTACATTATTCTCTGTGCACACTCGATGAGTGTGAGCCTGCCCTTTCCTTACTAATGAAGAGGTGGTCTAGACTAAGTGAGCCACAGATCATTTTTCTTATTCGGCAGCTTTAGTCCCCATCAGAAGCAATGTCTGAGGTGGAAGGGATAGAGAATCTAGAACCAGTGATACATGTTGTGGATATAATGCTATTCAACAGGATCAACAAATTAGGTGGTAATGCAAGGACCTAGAGTTGTTTTGTCCAAGACCAGAATACTGACCAGCACCCACATGCACTGAACCTTACTTCTTGAAGAGCTAGCCATTTCACGAGGCACTAGCTCAGAAGCGTCCGCCAAAGAGAACTATTGACATGGCTGTTGTAGGCCCTTTAGCTCGTAGGGTGGAATGTATGAAGGTAAGCGCATGCGTGCAGCAACACTATCTACTAGAAAAATTGTGAGAGTCAGTTTCAAACAAAATGAGAACCGAGAAACCATGCCTGTTACTAACTTATCTTCAGTAATTTCAAACAAAATGGGAAGTGAGAAACCATGCTTGTTATTGATTTGTCTTGAGTTATTCAATTTATAGAGAAGCTTTGACATTGTTATCCTCGAAAAAGAAAAAAGCTATGTCTTTGCTAAGTTTGCTTGCTGCATTTACAGAAATGACCTTGCCTTTTATTTTTAGGACGGCCAAGACAGGCCGGTAAGGAAGAGAAGCTTCCACATTTGCAAACCACAGGGCACATTCCTATGGCCGAGCATGGCATCCGACATGACCATCAGCAGGGGTTCATGCCACCTGCAAGGCGGATGTTTTCGACATTTCCTAAAGCTGACACATCTGACTTAAAACTGCTATTTGATGCTATTGGGCCCACACACGTAAGTTACTTTATCTTTCTTTTTCCCAATTGATTTCAATTCAAAGTTTGTCTTGTTCAATTCTATAAATCGAAATTTCTAATAGTCTTTCCTTAATTTTATTTGTGTACAATATTATGCGCTGGCCATTAAATGAGCCACTGTTAGCTCTTCAGGCAGGATATGATAAGTGTATTGGACATATTAGACTTTACAACTATGTGCACGGTAAAGCTCTTGACGTCAGCAGCCTGTTGGGCTACAGAAGATGATCTTCACAATAGCCATAAGTGGCACTATCTACATCAAAGTAACCTACGAAGGTGATAAACAATACTACTTCAAACTGATAAGTGATAGAAGGGAAGGATGGAACTATGCTTGGGAGAATAAGAATGGGGTGTTCGAGTACAAGGATTCAGCTTTAAATCCATATATGATTGATGGGCGAACCATACATTTAGACTTTGAGGTAGACTATAGTGATAAGGGACTCTGCCCCGGTCATGATCATGGAATCATTCTGATGGGCCCGGAAGCTATCATGGTTGCTTGCAAGCTACTCTCTAAATATGATGGCACAAAACCTATGCCACTGCAGCTAAAGATGGCGTGTCATATTCTTGAACTATTTGTTGAAGTCTTTAAAACTTCACGATGTGCATTACTTCAACAGTCTCTCACTGCTACATGGTTCTCTGTGCACACTCAATGAGTGTGAGCCTACCCTTTCCTTACTGATGAAGAGGTGGTCTAGACTGAGTGAGCCACAGATCATTTTTCTTATCCGGTAGCTTTACTCCCCATCATAAGCAATGTCCGAGGTGAAAGGGATAGAGAATCTAGAACCAATGATACATGATGTGGCTATATCGCCATTCAACAAGATCCCCAAATTAGATGGTAATGCAAGGACCTGGAGTTGTTTCATCCAAAATCAGAATACTAACGAGCACCCACATCCATTGAGCCTTGACTTCTTAAAGAGGTGGTCATTTCACGAGGCACTGGCTCAGAAGCATCCGCTAAAGAGAATTGGTGACATGGTGAAAGTACATCTTGCCCTTTAGTGGGTTTTGGATGGTTGAATGACAATGTGATTAAAGTACTAACTCATTTGCTAAGTATGGATAGGTAATAGGTTATCTCACAGGTACTTAATAAAAGCCAAAATGTTGCGTTGTTGTATAAAACAATCTAGTTCAAGCACAAGATAACAATACAAATGGAATTCATGCAAAGGCTTATTTGTTGTGGGATTTTCATGTTCTATGTGAAAACAAGCTCGTAAGAATTAATTAATAAGACAAGGGATTACATATGGAATGGTCTCATATTTGAAGCTTGCTAAATTGAGATGAAAAAGATAACAATACAAATGAATGGTTGATTCAACACAAGATGTGACTTGATGGCTTGAGATGGTGAAGATAGCAAAAAAAGGCTTCGAGGTACTAAGCAAGGGTGAAGGGCAAGCGATGGCTTGGTGGTCGAAGAACCTAGCTAGGGTGAAGAAGGAAGTACTTCCATTTAGTTGAGGTACTAATCAAGCTACGATGGTCATATTGATGTGGAGGATCAAATCTATATTGGACAAAGTGTTTAAAGTGACTTGATGCATTTGGAGTTATTCATATTTGATGAATGGAATCAAGTCATGTACTCAAGATGGCTATGCTCAAGTGATAAGATCAATATCAACATGTTGGCACCCTTACTTGATGAAGATTGAAAGAGACAACATTAATTCAAAAGAGATCAACTCAAGCGGTATAAATTCGTTTTTCCATTAATCTTGAGTTTAATAGGTATATCATACTATTAAGAGGGATGCATCATATTGATAGATAATGTTTCATAAGTGCTCAAGCCAACCCATATGAGTTTTGAGTATTTAAGAGACAAAAGAGCTAACTGATTTCTTGCTGATCTGGCAATACCGGACATACCGAACGTGTCCAGTATTTGCCCAGTAACGGTAAAATTGTTGTTCTTAGGTTGGTTCGTTGGGAGTTCCGACATAAGTTGGGAGTTCCAATGGTCGGGAGTTCCGATAATGGTCGAGAGTTTCAACGTCTCGCGCTATAACTGACTTGAAGAGTTCACTGTGGTATTCATACCGGACGTGTCCGGTATGGATGACCAGAGACCAACGGCTAGCAAATGCCATTGAGAGTTGGGAGTTTCGGCATTCATCGAGAGTTCTGACACCTCATATTGTCACTATAACTTAGTTACCATTGACGCAGTGTAAGTCATACCAGACGTGCTCGGTATGCGGTATGGCAACGGCTAGTTTTTCCAAGGGGGTTATAAATACCCCCAAGCCTCCACATTTGGAGGCTGCTTATTCTGCTGATACACATACACATTTTGAGCCTTGCCAACTCTCCCAAACCCTCTTTTAGTGAGTGTGATCCAAATAGCAAAATCCATTTGTGGGTTAAGAGAGAATTTGAAAAAGAGAGCAAGCCACCACTTGAGCACTTGTGCATATTGTCTATTTCATGATTTGCATTTGTTACTCTTGGACTCTTTGGTCCTAGGCGGTTAGACATCGCTTGAGAGCACCCGAGAAATTGTGGTGTGTCTCAAAAAGTTTGTAATGGTCGATTCCGCTGCCTCGAAATCAACTAGTGGAAGGAGGAGGAGTTAGAAAAGACTCTGGCTAGAGTGACCTTCGTGGTATCCTTTAGGGCTGACCTTCGCTGGGTCGCCCATAGCTCCCTCAACGGAGAGTAGGACTCGAATGAGTCTGAACTTCGGTAAAACAAATATCGTGTCTCAATTCGCATTTCATTCAATATTTGTGTTGCTCTTGCTCTTGTGCATGTTATCTGTATATATTGTCATATCTAATAGGTACATGTAATTTGATTTGAAGTTAGAAATCGAAAGAAGCAAGTTTAGGGTTGTTCCACTGAAACCGTGTATACCAGACACGTCCGGTATAGCTACCGGACATGTCCGGTATTGATCACTATGCCAGGTTGTTCTATAGAATACGTCCATACCGAACATGTCCAGTATACCAACCAGACAAATCCGGTATTTCTTGCCTGTGCTGAATATATTCATTCTCTGTTCTAACTTTGTATTATAGGGTCGTAACTTCTATTTATATTCTTTATACCTTGTTTACTCTGTGGCTAACTTGTGAGGGGTGGTACTACACTTAATTTGGAGTTTCCATTTTGGAAACTCTCTTTACAAATCGTTTCCGCATTTAAAGGTGTTAATTTTCAGAAATGCCTATTCACCCCCCTCTAGACGGCATCCTAGGTCCTTTCACATGGCTGTTATAGGCCCTTTAGCTCATAGGGTGGACTGTATGAAGGTACATGCATGCGTGCAGCAACACTATCTACTAGAAAAAATCTAGAAGTTAGTTTCAAACAAAATGAGAACCGAGAAACCATGCCTGTTACTAATTTGTCTTCAGTAATTTCAAACAAAATGAGAACTGAGAAACCATGTCTATTATTGATTTGTCTTCAGTTATTCAATTTACAGGGAAGCTTTGACATTGATATCCTCACAAAAGAAAAAAAGCTATGTCTTTGCTAAGTTTGCTTGCTGCATTTATAGAAACAACCTTGCCTTTTATTTTCAGGACAGCTAAGACGGGCCGGTAAGGAAGAGCAGCTTCCGTGTCTACAAACCACATGGCACGTTCCTCTGCAAACCACAGGGCATGTTCCTATGGCCAAGCATGGCATCCGGCATGACCATCAGCAGGGGCTTCATGCCACCTACAAGGCGGATGTTTTCGACAATTCCTGAAGCCGACACATCTGACTTAAAACCGCTATTTGATGCTATTGGGCCCGTACATGTAAGTTACTTTATCTTTCTTTTTCCCAATTGATTTTAATTCAAAGTTTGTCTTGTTCAATTCTATAAATCGAAGTTTCTAATAGTCTTTCCTTAATTTCATTTGTGCAGAATATTGTGCACTGGCCATTAAATGGACCACTGTTAGCTCTTTAGGCAGGATATGATAAGTGTATTGGACATATCAGACTTTACATCGATGTGCACGGTAAAGCTCTTAATGTCAGCAGTCAGTTGGAGCTACAAAAGACAATCTTCACAACAGCCATAAGTGGCACTATCTACATCAAAGTAACCTATAAAGAAGGTGATAAACAATACTACTTCAAACTGATAAGTGACGGAAGGAAAGGATGGAACTACGCTTGGGAGAATAAGAACGGGGTGTTCGAGTACAAGGATTCAGCTTCAAATCCATATATGATTGATGGACGGACCATACATTTAGACTTTGAGTCAGACTACAGTGATAAGGGACTCTGCTCCGGTCGTGATCATGGAATCATTCTGATGGGCCTGGAAGCTGTCAAGCTTGCTTGCAAGATACTCTTTGAATATGATAGCACAAACCCGCGCCACTGCAGCTAAGGATGGTGTGTGCCATATTCTTGAACTATTTGTTGGAGTCTATAAAACTTCACGATGTGCATTACTTCAACAGTCTCTCACTGCTACATGGTTCCTTGTGCACACTCAATGAGTGTGAGCCTACCCTTTCCTTACAGGTGAAGAGGTGGTCTAGACTAAGTGAGCCACCAATCAATTTTCTTATCCGGTAGCTTTACTCCCCATCAGAAGCAATGTCCGAGGTGAAAGGGATAGAGAATGTAGAACCAATGATACATGTTGTGGCTATAACACCATTCAACAGGATCCCCAAATTAGGTGGTAATGCAAGGACCTAAAGTTGTTTCGCCCAAGATCAGAATACTAATGAGCACCTACATCTGTTGAGCCTTGACTTCTTGAAGAGGTGGCCATTTCACGAAGCACTGGCTCAGAAGCGTCCGCCAAAGAGAATTGTTAACATGGCTGCTGTAGGCCCCTTAGCTCGCACGATGGATTTAACCAGACCAAGGATTGCTAACTACTTAAACATCCTTAATTGTGCTACAAGTCGACAACAAAGATTGAGCTTGTTCAAACCATCGGCCCACGCCGTGACGGTCCTTAATTGGTTAAAAGCAGGTGTTTATGTAAAAATTTACTGCTGGTCTTATTTAAGTCTTATCAAACCGATTTGAGTGTTGGCGTCAGCTGTCGGAATTTGCAGCTCGACAGCGATCGGCAACTCTCGCGCTCACGACATTGCTCACGGACACACACGTGAACACGAGTACACACAGACTTTCATCGCCCAATGTTGTGACCTTTTCGGTGGTTCTTTCTTTCCTTTATTCCATGGTGCTTAGATCTGAGATCAGAGATCCTCGCCACGCCCGCTCATGCTATGTCGTGCCCGCCTAAAGCGCAGGAACGTTTCATGCATGGTGTGGCGAAGGAGCCGCTGGGCCGCATCGTGAACGCAGCACGATTCTGGCCTTTACACCATTTCAGTACATGCAATAGCTAGCTAAGTTTAGAATGTAAACATGAACATGCAACTAACTATTTACATCACTTTTGGCACCTGAATACCAAGCAGTTCACCTAGAAGCCAGTTGAGCTAGATGCCTTGACAAGCTGCATTAGCACTAGCAATGTACTCATCCTCACAAGATGATAATGCTACCACCCTTTGTTTCTGAGACACCAAGTTACCAGGCTTGTCCCCAGCAAGAACACTAATCCACTGGTACTCTTTCTGTCATCAACATCACCAGCCAAGTCACTATCACTGAAATAAACAAGTTCTGATTCAGATGTGCCTAGCTTCCTTTAAATGCAGCCATAGTACACTGTACCAGCTAGATATCTTAGTATCTGTTTAACTGCTGCCCAATGGCTTGCTCTAGGTTCTTCCATGTATCTGCTGATAATACCCATGGCATATGCAATGTCTGGCCTCGTATTGACTAGGTATCTCAAGCTCCCAATGATACTCCTATATTTGGTTTTGTCAATAGGTGGTGACTTATCATTCCTGCTCAATTTCAGTCTATTCTCCAATGGCACATGACAAGAGTTGCATCCCTTCATGCATGCCTGATCCAGAATTTTTAGAGTGTATGAGCTCTGACACAATGTGGTCACTCCCACCTTTTGATCAACTTGAATACCCAAATAATAGTTGAGTAGTCCCAAGTCATTCATACTGAAGCTTTCTCATCATCTCCTTCTTGAAAACTTCAATGTTTGCTTTGCTTGAACCTATGATTATTAAATCATCCACATATACTCCCACCAGAAGGAAGCCATCATTATCTAATCTTCTATAAACAACATGTTCTAGGGGATTTCTCACAAACCCAAGTTTCAGCAACTCACTGTCTAGCCTTGCATTCCATGCCCTTGGAGCCTAATGCAGCCCATATAAGGCCTTCTTCAGTTTGAGTACGTATCCACTACCACCCTTGAAAACAAATCCAGGAGGCTGCTGAACATACACCTCCTCCCTTAGATCACCTTTTAGAAATGCCGACTTAACATCCATGTGATTCACCTGCCAACCCTTCTGTGCAGTCAATGCAATTAACAGCCTCGCTGTTTCTATTCTTGCCACTGGGGCAAAAACTTCATCAAAGTCCACCCCTCACATTGTGCATACCCCTCTGCCACCAACCAAGCCTTATGCTTGACTATATTACTAGCTAGATCTTTCTTAACTTTGAAAACCCATTTGAGCCCAATTGCCCGATGGCCTATAGCCAATGCTGACAGCTCCCAAGTTTTGTTGGTCTAGATTGAATCCATTTCTGCTACCATAGCTTCTCTCCAACACTGCTCACTCAATGCTCCCTCCACACTCCTTGGTTCCTCTACTGCAAGATAGCATAAACCACTATACTCAAAATCAATGACTTCATTAGTAGTGTCATTGATGTTGTCTAGTGTTCTGAATCTCATTTGCACTCCCTCTGAATTCACTGATTCTCCAATTTGTGGTGTTGCAAACTCAACCTCTTATGCATAGCAGGGCTCCCTAGAGGTGTTGCTTGGTTTGATGCAGCACTTGAGTCAGTGTTGATTGACCACTGAACTTGGGAAAGAGATCATTGATCTAGAAACACAAGTTCTGTTGTTTGTTTAGTTTCTGCTGCACTTTCAGTTACTGGTCCTTGTACGGCAATAGTATACTACTCCACCTCAAACACCGTTGTCGTTGGATTAGCCCGGGCCTCTTGCTTCCAATCCCAAGCCCGAATTTCTTTAAAGATGACATCACGAGATATGTGGAGTTTCATGGCTATAGGATCATAGACCCAATAGCCCTTTGTCCCTGCCTCATAGTCGATGAACACCATTGGTGAGGATCTATCTAAAAGTTTTGAGATGCCAGGCCCTATCTTCTTGACATGAACAACGTAGCCAAATGTACGTAGATGGTGTACCTTGGGCTTCCTGTTGTGCCATGCTTCATAGGGAGTTCTCCCCTATTGGCTCTTTGTTAGGGAATGGTTCAGCAGATAGACGGCTACCGACACTGCTTCTCCCTAGAACTCACTCGGTAGGTTCTTGCTTTTTAGCAAACATCTTGCCATCTCCACCATAGTAAGGTTGCGACGCTCAACCATGCCATTTTGTTGCGGTGTGTATGGTGTGGTGGTGAAGTGCTTGACACCATGCTCATCGCAGTACTCCTTGAACTTGATGGAGTTGAACTCGCCACCGTGATCACTGCGAAATGCATGGAGCTTGCCACCATGCTCGATCTTCGCCAATGCCTTGACGCGCTTGAAGCAATTGAACGCCCCATCCTTCATTGTCAGAAGCTCCATCCACATATAACGACTGTAATCATCATCAATGAGCAGGAAGTAATTCTTACCACCTAGGGTTTTTGGTTGAATCTGTCCATAGAGGTCTGAGTGTACCAAATCTAGAGGCCTGCTCACATAGTAGTTTGCCACTTGTGGGAATGGGTGTCATTGCTGCTTGCCTAGAGCACAGCCATCACAAAATTCTTCCACCCGATCCAGCAACGACATGCCTTCCACCATTCCCTTCATACCGAGCTCTTGGAGCGCCTAGATAGACAGGAGCAGCTAGCTACATCTTCAGCAAATACAAGAGGTTCTTGACACAGGGTGCTCACGCCAGTAGAGAACGCTCGACGTCGAACACATTACAGAACCCCTCCTCAATCACAATCTTGCAGCCACCCTCCTCCAATTGGCCTAAGCTCACGATATTGCTTTTTAGCTAGGAATGAAATAGACTTCTGTGAGTACCTTGTGCCCATCCTTCTTAGTCCGTAGCATCACCGATCTGATGCCCTCGATCTTGATGAGTGAACCATCACCGAAACGCACCGTGCCGCGCATGAACGTGTCTAGTGATGTGAGTGCCTCACGATGCCCTGTCATATGGTTGCTAGCCCCCACGTTGAGGACCCAGACATTCTCGTCTTCATCACAATCGGTGGAGTATACCTTCTTTTCGTTGAGGTGCACGACCTAACGCATCGCTCACGCCACCAATGGCTCAACATCGCATGGCTGAATGTGCACGGCGTTCACTGTGGCCAGCAGGAGTGCTGGCTACTCACCCTCCACATACACATGATGTGCTTCCTCCTTGCGCTCCTTCTTGGGCCTCTTGCAGTCCTCCTTCCAGTGGCCATAGATGCCATAGTTCCTACAACTCCCCTTACGCCTTGGAGTGCCTTTAGATGTCAGCTTGACGACAGGCTCCTGCTTGTCGCTGCTCCAGCTGGACCACGAAGCCGGCAACGTCCTTCACCCTGAGCGCCTCCACGAGGTCAGCATCATCTCAGGCCTCACCATCATCACCTTCTCCTTCGTCCCGGATGACACCATCATGGGCTACGACGTCACACGCAAGCTCGACTACTCTGACCCACGCCTCATGCCTAGGGACCTCGTCTGGGGCATCTCCGGTTGGGAGGACTACGGCGTCGTGACGCCGGGCGCCACCAGGCTCCTCGACGTTGGCCACCTCACCACCGAGCAGCTGGTCTCGGAACCCTCCTTCGCCGCCTTCTTCCACAAGCCCATCGCCACGCTCACCTCTGCACAGGGCATCGTCCACCTCCGCGGTGACTGCTCCGCCACCTACTACGTCACCAACCCAACCGCCTTCACCCTCGACTTCAGCGTGCACGGGGACCCCGCCGTCGTCATCGCCTTCAACTCGGACCCACATGACGCTGACCCCGAGCACGTCGATGCCATCTACATCTTCGAGTCCTTCTCATCCAGGGCGTGGGCGTAGACCATGGGCACCATTGTCACTGACATCGAGACTATCGTGTCTGGCTCTGGGGTCAGCGCTACATGCATAATGTCTTACAACACTCACAGCAATACACAATTTTTTTTATTCAAAACATAAGACAACGACATGCACTCAACAAATTGGTGATACATGCATAATGTCTTTGGTAATACAAAAAAAATGAACATAACAAAACAACAAACAGAATGAACTCAACATGCACATGGCGGATATCCGCAAATAGTAGAAAAACAAGAAATGTGCTGATCACTAGGACTTGTTGGAGCACACAAAGACCCACATCACATTGATCCAGTTGAGCCGGCTCTCTTTAGATTTCATTTTAAGAAAACCCTGACGACGTAGCCTGTCTCTACAAAGGTTTAGGGCTTGCACGAATACTACATCAGCCTCACTGATACCATCTTGAATCAGAATGTCCTAACTTGGGCCAACTCCTGAGCATCGGCGTTACGACATGCCTTCTAGGACCTAGCCTCTCTAAGAAATTGGCCTAGGTCTTCAAGGCACTCTTCTACGGATAGAGTTTGGCTACTCTTCTTGCTACGAGGACTGTTAACTAAATATTCTCTATGGACTCGCTTCGAGGACTGATGACTACTAGGTAGAATGACCGGCTCATCCGACAAGGATGGAGGAGTGCGAGGGCTTCCATTACTAGGTGACTTGTCAGGTCGATGCCCCCCGCCGATACCAACTGGCCCCTGTCACGTGGGGTGCATCCCAAAATCATGATCAGTTGCTCACAACATTGGGGCTGTTTGAACTTGTTTCTAGCGGGTTGGCTACTTTCCTGCACGTGTTCCAGTGATGATGAAGTTAGTACTGAGTTAGTAGGAACCTAATTGCTACAAAAAATTTAAAGAAATGTGTGTAGTTAGTACCCTAGGGCTAGCGCTGTACCACTTGGGGTCAGTTGTAACCTCTCTAGTCAGTGGGTCACGGCCTAGCCTAGTATGGGTCTGTCCGTCGCGCCAATTGAAGTAACAATGTTTTAGCTCGTTGTACTTGTTCTGGCACACTTTCTTGTTGTACCTGAGGTTCATGACTTCATTGAAGTCATGAACGATATTGCTCCACCCTAGTGAGGTTGGACCGTGGGCACCGGTCCTATGATAGAGGTCTTTTTGCTTGATGATTAGGTCAAGAAGCAGAGAGGTTGTTCTGTCATCCCAGCAAGCACGGTCATCGACAAAGCTATTAGTAATGCACCAGTAGCAAAATGTAATCACCAGTTAGGACACTGTATTAGAATCTACTGGAAACTGAAAACTGAGCCAACACACACAAAAAGAGAGAGAAATCACAACCATGTGGCTTATGTCAACATAATGGAGGATGGAACCCCTGCATATCAAGTTGGCAACTCAGACAATAAGTGGTGGACACCAAAAGGCGAACTGCCAAAAGGGGGAGACCGCGGGTCTATTGTGAACACATTAAGAAAACAAACTAGATGGTTGACTGTCGTACAGAAGACACACCATACTTGTCAATGGAATGGAAGACATGTCAACCATAATATAGTTTGTCTTGTCTTTTCAATGCTGTAAAGTCCAACCAAGTAACAACCTTCCAAAACCAAATGCCTAAGCCAAGATTGTCCATCAGGGAAAACCAAGGCATCATAGAAGCACAAAGTCCAATTTTTTAATTAAAATCACAAAGGTTTGATGTCTTAAGGACTGCCCCACAAGCAAGAATCTGTTGTATGTTGGAAACTAAAAATTGAGCACTGTATTAGAATCTGATAGAAGCAAGCAAGAATATGTTGGAAACTAAAAACTGAGCATACATACAAAATTTCATAGTGAAAAGCAAGAGATGAAGCAAGCAAATTAACCACAAGAATGACCATGGTGCGTAAGGACCACCATTCACTGTCACTGTAACATGACCAAAAGAGAACTAAACCCCAAATCCAAACAGCAAATTGACAAATCATATCCCTAACTTGCCTTTTGTGGCCGTTTGCGGCGTTTTGAGCGGAGGTTGTAGTGACTGCAGTTGGAGAGCAAGACGAAGCCGACGACGCTGCCAGTTTGGGCAGCATTGATCACAACCAGACGAAATGTCCCTTCTATGTCTGCAGTGCAATCATAGAGCACACTTGTAAGATGAAAAACATAATCTGAAAAAATTGAACATTTAAAGGGGTGAAGAACATTACATGTGTACTGTCTAACATAATCTGAACTAGAGTATCAATAGAGAATTCATTGTGTACGAAGTTAACACTAATGAAGCCTTAAGCTATACTTTTCACCACTTAGGCAAGAATGAGCTTAAATAGATGGATTAACAGGAGTAATTAAAGAGCATTTATGTTATCAGGGGGATCAACCTAACTAAGTAGCTCATGGCCAACCAGTTGCCAAACAAAATTATAGAACATGTGTACCAAACAAATGACATGGCATCTTGCAGCTCCACCTCAACACTATACCAAGCCCAACCTTACAAACCGACCAAACAAGATGAGAACATTAATAACCATAAATGGTTCGGGAACTATGTTACTAGTAGCAAAAATTGACTGCAAACCCAAACAACGGTTAGCAAAAGGTGATTCGAAGGTTAACTAAGCCATTAAGCATCATCTACCAGATCTGTTCGGAAAGTATTCTGAAACATAGTCCTAAAATATGTACGTAGAGCACTTCTGTAATATAGAAATAAGATGTGGGGATTTCTATCGGACACATAGAGGAGCAGACATGAGTACATGTTAGATCTCAGATCTGGCGGGGTCAAACTACGGCGGCGTCGGGTTCCGGGGGGCTTACCGTTCTGGAAGGAGTCGCCGTTGATGGAGGCGGGGTCCGGGGAGGGAGGCCGAGACCACTGTCACCAAGGCCGGCGAGAGTGAGGGAAACCCTAGCCGCGCGGAGGTCAAACTACAAGATGACCAGCTGTGGCTCAGAGGCGGCCAGGTGAGAGGACAGAGGCGTGGGATTCGGGTTACCTGGCTAGCCGTAGGCACCGTCGATGGAGGCGGGGTGGGAGAAGAGGACGACGACACTGTCACCGTAGCCTCGACGAGGAGGACGACGTACAGAGGCGGCCGCGCCCGGATCCGGTGGCCGCCGACGCCACCCGTTGACGCGACGCAGACTACCGACGGTAAATGCGCGGAGCGATGGCGAGGAGCGGAGCGTGTGCGTGGAACCCTAGCTACCGACGAGAGAAAGGGGAGAAAGTGAGAGACGCGACCGAGCAACGGGTATAAGACCAGCCGTTCGGCTGGTGCGGCTGGTCAGTCCAGCACCAGCCAACCCAGCCAGCCTACTGAACAGGCTGTATGCAAATAAAAGCCCCAATCTAATTTGATAATGAACTGTGATTTCTTGGTTATATAAGCATCGTCATCTTATCTTGTTTGCTCGTCCTTCCCGTGTAGAATAGAGTAGAGTATTCAATTTGGACCAGCCTTCTCGGTTGGGCCGTTGGGCTGCAAGGCACCAAGCCGCATGGCCGGCCGGCCGGCCGGGGCGAGCAGCTGGCGCTGCAGCCTGCAGGCGCGCGTCTTGTGCCAGAGAGCAGCTGGCCGGGGGCTGCAGGCGCGCGTCCTGCCAAGGGCCAGCGCGGCCATGAAGCCTCCTTTTGCCGGGCGCCCGGCGTGGCGCGCGGGCCAGGGCCGCCGTACCGTGCGCGCTAGTGCCGTCTCGGTGAAAGCGCCGCGCGAGTTTGGCGCTGCAGCATCGGAGCCTGCTGCTGCTGCTGCCGTGCGCAGGCGTTTTAGCCAGCCTAAATCAGTTAGCCAACAGTATTTTCTTCTCACAACAAACCAGCATCAGCCAACCTAAATCAGTCCAGAAACCAACCAGCGAACAGGCCCAGTACATGAATACGGCTGTTCAGCGGGCCCATATCGTTCTAAAAAAATTTGGATTCTAGACTACTCTTTTTGTTCCTTTTAAATGTCTTTATTGTATTGTGATGATTAAATTTTTCTAAAATTTGATTTGATTGGTAGAAAATATTAATAATTAATATTTGTATCTATAAATAAGTTTATTATAAAAAATAAATTTAACGATCTATCTAATGATATTAATTATATATCATAAATATTAATATTTTCTTATATATATCCGGTCAAAGTTGAGTACATTTGGCTTTTCGCAAGTGAGCACGACAGTCAAAGGAACCAAGAAAGTATATACTTCTTTCATTTCAAATTATAAGTCATTTAAACTTTCTTGAGAGTTAAAGCATTTCAAGTTTGATTAAAATTATAGAGAGGATCATAAAGAATTATGACATCAAGTAGGTATAGTATGAAAATATAATTAATGAAGAATATAAGAACACTTATTTGGTATCATAAATGTTATTATTTTATTACATAACTTTTGTCAAACTTAAGATACTTTGACTCTCCAAAAAAGTTGAAATATAATTTGAGACGGGGGAGTAGTAATATAAAATATATATTTTAGATTAGAAATGAACGATCTTTAGATCTTGTTTGCATTATTGTCTTTGCATAACAAAAATCCAAGTTTATGATTTTTCTATATTAGTTTTAGTTTTTTTAGAGATCAAATAGGCCCTTAGAGATGGGCAGATGGCAATGAACTCGATCCTCAATTTTTGGAATTCCCCTATGAGGCCTCGTTTGGCAGTCATGAATAGGAATTAGCCAACCTAGTCCTGTGCTCTAGAGGCCAAATTTAGAGGTCACACGTTTTATCAATGCTATGGTCTCATTGGCCCATGGATGGTATGGGTCGACTCAAAATATTTTTCTACTATTATGGGCTATTAATACTGTCAAACACTTCAAAAAACATGACATACAAGATTGAAAACTGTAATGATAGCATATTGTGGTTATTAACAATACATCAAATTAAGTATGTTTGCAAGTGAACCATGATTTTAGTATATCTTTTTTTTTCATTTTCAAAATGATATTCCTTGATGTTTTATAAGTTATGACCAATCGTGCTTATTCGAAAAATAAAGAAGACCAACAAATTAAACAAAAATATTATTATGCAACAAGTGGGTCAACTCATCTTACCCATTAGATTAATGGGTTCCAACTCTATAGACTTGTTGCCCTTACTTTTGTGAGTCGAGACAACTACACAACCCATTCCCAACCCTATTGTTCACATCCACCTCGATCCATATGTATTGGAGTGGAAACTAATTGGTTTTCACTCCAAGTCAATCCAGTACACATGGATTGAGGTGAATACGAGTGCAGCGAAACAATCACTAATGGCATGTTTGGTTCTGAGGACATCTTGAGATCGCCCCCAAAGCGATTCGTGTCGAATTTGGGGCAAGCATGCCATCCAAAAGCTAGGGGGCGGGCGAGCTCATGGAGAGGATGTTTAGATGGCTATAGGGGAGGATGAATAGCCTAAATTTAAAATCTATAAACTCGTAAACACTAGACAAAGTGTTAGACTCAAAGGAGATCCTAATAATTCTACGCCTAGCTATGTTTTGCAAGACTAAGGTGAGAGTAACCTATACAATTCTAGCGCCCAAGGCATAAACTAACCTATGCCCCCTAGAATTGAATAGTTCTGGCTGGATTTGCTTTCTAGGATGACAAGTCCTAATATCTTTACTCTAGAAATTGCAAGAACACAAAGTAAAGTGCAATAGTAGAGTGATGAAGTAAGATACCACACAAGGGATGGCACCAAAATATATCACATGGTCCAGTGACTTGCCACTCACCTACATCCACGTTGAGGCAAGCCCGAGAATCACGCTCCTTTATCAAGTCAATAACCCTGCAAGGTTGGCTCCGATGTGAGCACTTGATCTTGAGCCGGCTTGAACACACGACGCTCTAGTCTCCAAGCGTCTTTTCCACTAGAGTGGTTCTTCACCTCCTTCGACGGGGATGAATCCAATAGCCCCTCACAATTCATCGCAAGAGTACCCCACAATATTCAATCGAGTGCTTCGACGGAGTTGGTGGCAACCACCAAGGGTAACAAAGCAAACCACGCAACAACCATGATCTCTAGTGCAAATCAATGTAATCTCTCAAACACTAGGATACTCCACTCTCACGAAGAATGGAAACACTAGCAAACAAATACGAGTGGAGGGCTAACTTGAGCTCTAATATGAGTGGATATCAACTAGGGGTCCAAGAGAGATGCATACCATGCCTGCGCTGAGCTTACCCATGAACATAGGCGGAGCTACGTGGGGGCCATTGTGGGTCATGGCCCCCCTCTTGCCTCCGTAATTTTTAAGTCCATGTGCTATTACTACATCCTAATAGCCATCAGGATCCAGGAGATGGTAAATTCATTGTGTCGAACTTGAGCTGTTCCATGTTTTCTCTAACGTATAAAGTCTCATGGGTCAGAGAATAGGGCCCGCGTCATCATTGATTAAAAAGGGTAAAAGCTGCCGACACGTTGCAGAAGCTTTTAGACGGCTGATGAATGGATTTTTTATTCGTTACAGCCCGGTCTTATGAGTTTTTTTTTTTGCTTCCTTCTTTAATCTCTAAAATCTACAGGCTATACGTACTAGAAGTTACTAATTGAGTAACAATTTGTTGTCTATTGATATCTTTGCTATTTAATTTGTTCTAAGCCCCAAATTGCATAGTAGTACTAAAACTAATTTCTCCATGACCTGTGTACATATAGTTTTCATTGGCAAATTGCCCCCCCCTGCATATTGGTTCTGGCTCCGCCAGTGCCCATGAATAACCGTAGAATTTAGTTGGTAGGTCAAGGGTAGTCCATAATACCCAGTTTGCATGCATTGTACGTTATAATAATACCTCGTCATGTACCGGTAGAGAGGGATTCTAAGCCCATACAACACTGTTTATTAGGGCCTTGTTTAGTTGGCGAAATTTTCTAGGAATGGTACTGTAGTACTTTCGTTGTTATTGTAATTAGTGTCCAATCATAGTCTAATTAGGCTTAAAAGATTCGTCTCGTGAATTTCGTCTAAACTGTATAATTAGTTTTATTTTTTATTTATATTTAATGATTCATGCATGCGTTAAAGATTCGATGTGACAGGAAATCTTGAAAAATTTTGTAAAATTTTGGGAACTAAACATGCACTAACTCTCAAAGTATCTTGTACCATGTGTTCCTCCCTTTAACCGTGATCTTCAAAACTCTCAAAGTATCTCGTATCATGTGTTCCTTCCTTTACTTGTGAACTTCGAAGCTCGCACCGTTGCACCTTCGGTTCGATCTTGGAACCACAATGCACCTTCATTCAGCCCTCCTACTATCCTTGTGGATTATAGTACCGATTCATCCCCTTCAACCCTGAAAGTGTAGGCAGCCTATAACTCAACAATTGGCATCGTCCATGAGGGTCGAACCCAAGAAGCATGCTAGAATGCAAGATAATTATCATTCAAGATAAACCAAAGGTAGGTAGAGTATCTAAACATATTGAATAACGGACTTATGAACACCCAAAATAGTAAGATGTGCAACTTGCATCAGGTAATTACATTCGTTAACATAACTAGCATAAGTGACGGTGTCGTTTGCCGTTGGAAATGGCTTACACTCCCGGTGTGGGGTCACGTGGCTTTTGGCAAGTGAGCGCTGGTGCCCGTAGCAGTCTTTCGCTCATGCGTGTGTGATGTGTGCCACTGGCACTTGGTGTGGGCCAAGTCGAAGGTGATTGAGAACGTATATGAGCACAGATCGAGCACGTCGAACCGATTTGCTGCGAAATGCGAATCCTTTTGCAGTAGCACACCTCTTCAGGCAGGAGTATTGGCAGTAGCACCACAACAGGTCACATTCGTTTGCGGTCAAAGGAAGACGTTCCACTTCCACACGTCTGAAGCAAGACACGGAGTGCGTACTGTACCAGTTTTTGCAGTGCGATCATTCCGTTGCCGTGCCGCAAGTCTGGTACAGTTTTGCAGTGCCATCATTCCGTTGCCCTGCTGCTAGTGTGCTGTACAAATGCAATAGAACATACCAGACCCCAAACGGCCAAAATGCAACCCCCCCCCCCCCCCCCCCCCCCCCCTAATGAGACATTTGAATGAAAAAGAAAAAAAAAACAAAGTGGTAATGCTAGGTAAACTTTGAATCTTGCTCACAAAGACAAAAGGAACATGCATATGCAAAACCACATTGTCGAAGAGAATATTGGACTAAAGCAGTTGTCATTGCCACGACTCACTAATTCCTCTATATACAACATGTATTATACGATTACAGGATGTTTGGTTCAAGAAATAAGATGATCCATCGTTTTCTTATTTTTATTCTTTTGTCTAGTTTATGAAATGAAATGGATTGGTCTATTACTGTCTTATTTCTCACAAGCTAATGATTACTTATCATTTGTAAAAACACGATAAATAGAGTCATCCACTAAAATTCATAGAATAAACTCGCAATACATCACCTCACATTTAGGAGAATGATTGGAAAAAGTCTACATAGCCCTCCCAACTATTCAGGGTGGACTACTTCACCCCCCAAACTATAAAACTGGATTTTCTCTCCCTTAAACTTTTTAAAACCGGTCAAATAACCCCAAAGCGGTTTTAGACGTTGGTTTTGCTACAGTGACGCTGATTTTGTCCTTTTCTTTTTATTTATTTCCGCTGAATCTTTGAAAAATCATAGTAAATCACAAAAAAAATTATAAAATGAAAAATCTAATTTTGTTGGACTCCACATGAGTAGAGCTATATAGTGAACATATAATATGGTATGCTTTAGTACAAAGTTTTTTTTTGTAGCTTTAGATCTATGCTTTTCTGTAATTAATTAGAATAATTCATAGATGCAGCTTCTATGGTCCAATTGTGGTGAAACTTTTATGATGGACTAATTATTGTATGCTTGAACTGTAATAAAAATTTCATACTCATTGAATCATGTATAACTTAGTTATAGATAAAGCATAGATTTAACAAGCATAAACCTAAATAAATCTATAAGGGAAAATGGTGTTCTTGCCCCTTACATAGATGTGCAATTGTGATTTTGCCCTCGTTTTTCTAACTTTGTGATTTTGCCCTTAACTGTTCACAAGTCAACGCGATTTTGCCCCTGGTCAACGCGAATTTGCCCCTATTTTTATCGTTGACCAGGGGCAAAATCGCGTTGACTTGTGAACAGTTAAGGGCAAAATCACAAAGTTAGAAAAACGAGGGCAAAATCACAATTTCACAACAAAGTAGGGGCAAAAACACAAGAGCCCCAATCTATAATTAAGTTATACATGATCCAATGAGTATGCAATTTTTAATACCGTTTCAGCATATAATAATTAGCCCACCATAAAAAATTCACCATAATTGGACCATAGAAGCTGCAGCTATGAATTATTCCAATTAATTACAGAGAAGCATAGATCCAAAGCTATAGAAAAAACTTTGTACTAAAGCATACCGTATTATATGTTCACTGTGTAGCTCTACTCATGTGGAGTCCAACAAAATTAAATTTTTCATTTTATGATTTTTCTATGATTTACTATGATTTTTCAAAGATTCAGTGAAAATAAATAAAAAAGAAAAAGACAAAACCACAGTCACTATAGCAAAACTACCATCCAAAACCGCTTGAGGGGGTTATTTGACCGGTTTGGAAAAATTCAAGGGGTAGAAAATCCGGTTTTATAGTTTGGGGGGGTGAAAGGTCTAGTTTGGTTTTGATGAATTGATGAAACCCTAAGTGCTAACCTAGTTTATCAAGTGATCATGAGATAGGTAGCACATTCCAAGTGGTGAAGCAAATGAAGATCATAACATGATGATGGTGATGCGATGGTGATGATCAAGTGCTCGAACTTGAAAAGAAGAAAGAGAAAAACAAAAGGCTCAAGGTAAAGGTATAAATGGTAGGAGTTATTTTATTTTGGTGATCAAGACACTTAGAGTGTGATCACATTTAGGTTTGATAGCCGTGCTATTAAGAGAGGTGAAACTCATATCGAAATGCGGTTATCAAAGTACCACTAGATGCTCTACTCATTGCATATGCATTTAGGATCTAGTGGGGTGCTAACACCCTTGAAAATGTTTATGAAAATATGCTAACACATGTGCAAAAGGTGATACACTTGGTGGTTGACATATTTGAGCAAGGGTTAGGAACTTCACCGGCACCCTAGACAGAAAAGACGGAGGTCACTGTAAGTGACCGGACGCTGGTCTCAGTTGGACCGGTGCGTCCGGTCAGTGGCAGCAGAGGGCGCGCAGTGTTGGTCTTTAACCGGACACTGGGTCACTCAGTGACTGGACGCTGACAGGATGCGTCCGGTCCTGCTGACGTGGCAGTGGACAGAGGAGTCGCCGAGTGACCGAACACTGGGTGTGTCCGGTCGAGCATGACCGGACGAGTCCGATCGTAAAAAGTCGTCTCTGGATGTTTACTGAAAACGACCGAACGCTGGGGTTCAGCGTCCGGTCACTTTGAGCTGCTTTGTCCGATCGTCACTTGACCGTTGAGATCGAGCGATCAACATTTGAAGAGAGGGGACACGTGGCACGTATCGCATGACCGGACGCTAAGGTCCAGCGTTCGGTCGATATGACTGGAGCGTCCGGTCAGCTCGTGTTGTGTTCAGTGAAGGGGTATAACGGCTCTATTTCGTGGAGGCTTTTATTTAAGCCCCATGGGCGGCTCAAGCTTACTCTCTTGGCCATTTACATTGACATAGCAACCTTGTGAGCTTAGCCAAAGCCCTCCCACTCATCTCCATCATAGATTCAATATTTTTGTGAGATTGGAAAAGAATCCAAGTGCATTGCTTGAGTGTTTGTATCTAGAGGCACTTGGTGTTCGTGTTTCACTACGTGATTCGCTTGTTACTCTTGATGGTTGCCGCCACCTAGATGGCTTGGAGCAGTGAGGATCGTTGAGCGGAGGGTGGTGATTGTCTACAGCTCCGATCGTGGTGATTGTGAGAGGTTCTTGACCTTTCCCCGGCAGAAAGCCAAAAGGTACTCTAGTGGATTGCTCGTGGCTTGTGTGGTCCTCATCTTGTGTTGGTTGTGCAGCACCTTATTGAGGGTTTGGCGTGTGAAGCCAATTAGCGCGTGAACCTCAAAGTGAGTGAATCGCCACAACGAGGAGTAGCTTGCCGGCTAACAAGTGAACCTTGGTAAAAAAATCATTGTGTTCATCATTTGATTGCAAGGTGATTGGTCTTCATTGGAATTCATTCTTGTGATTGATTGGCTTCTTTCTCGACACGGCGGTATAAACAAATTGATCACTCTCTTTACTTTACCGTAAACTAGTTGTCAAGCTCTTTAGTGTAGCTAGTTATGAGAGCTTGTTAGTTTGGTTAGTGTGGCTCTTTAGTTAGCCTTTGAGAGCACATTAACTTAGTGTAGTGTCATAGCTTTTGTGTGGATAGAAACTATATAAACTAGAATTGTGATAGGTAGCTTGCTATTTTAGTAGGCTAGCACAACACTTGCTTCGCCTCATAATTATCTAACCGATTTGTTAAGTGTTGTTGTAGAAATTTTTAATAGGCTATTCACCCCCCTCTAGTCATTAGGGCCTTTCAGGGAGTGAAGCA